>NW_026571070.1:35139505-35172005 GCF_026225935.1 Boleophthalmus pectinirostris
TGCTCCCTCACTCCTCCTCTGCTCACTCACTCCTCCTCTGCTCCCTCACTCCTCCTCTGCTCACTCCACCCCTGCTCCCTCACTCCTCCTCTGCTCACTCACTCCTCCTCTGCTCCCTCACTCCTCCTCTGCTTACTCCTCCTCTGCTCCCTCACTCCTCCTCTGCTCACTTACTCCTCCTCTGCTCCCTCACTCATCCTCTGCTCCCTCACTCATCCTCTGCTCCTTCACTCCTCCCCTGCTCCTTCACACCTCCTCTGCTCCCTCACTCCTCCTCTGCTCACTTACTCCTCCTCTGCTCCCTCACTCATCCTCTGCTCCCTCACTCATCCTCTGCTCCTTCACTCCTCCCCTGCTCCTTCACACCTCCTCTGCTCCCTCACTCATCCTCTGCTCCTTCACTCCTCCTCTGCTCCCTCACAGTGTCAGATCCTCCTCTGCTCCCTCACAGTGTCAGAGCTAATATATTCTTTGTGTCTGTTTATTATTCCTCGCATGGCGCGCTGACCTCATTTCTCTGTGTGCATCGTGGAGCTTTATCTTCCTCCAGCCTGACTCTTGTAGCACACTCATTCTGGGCCTGGACAAATGCGGACATGGGTGAATGTGTGCTACTCTAAATGCACTCTCTCTCCCCTACATGTCATAATAATAATAATAATAATAATAATAATAATAATAATAATAATAATAATAATGATGATGCATCAGTCACTACTCATCAGACACTACTCTTGATTATATACAGACATGGAGTTGTGTTTTGTTTCATTCACACAAGTTTAACACACAACCCCTGCACATTTAGTTCTTCTCTCAAACTGAAAACACTCTCACTCTGTGTCATGTCATGTGGTGATACAAGAAGGTAATGGAGTTTAAAAACACAGTGGAACACTTCCTGTATTACCACATGACATCAGACGGTGAAATAGAATGTTTCTCTAATAAACAAAAAGATAAAAGGAGTTGTTATCTTGAAAACTATCAGTAAATGGCATCACAAGGTGGAAGAGCAAGATTTTCAGGATTCAGGATTACTCAAAATGTGAAAGAAACAAAACACAACTGCAGCTCTGTTTCTGATGAAATAAAAACATTATAATATGACTTAAAGCTCACGAGAATCAGTTTTGCAGAATATAAGACCTTTAACAAACAAATAATGATAATAATTTTTACTGATAGATCATGTTCAGGATATCATGTATTGTATGTATCGCTATATCATCTGATTGTATTGTGAGTGGTGTATTGTATGGAATTGTGAGGGAGTCTATGATTCCCAGCCCCAGTGACACACTCGTCTGCCGGGCCCCTGCATGTGGCCCCTGCATGTGGCCCCTGCATGTGGCCCCTGCATGTGCCGTGTGACGGAGCCAGGGTGGAGCAGTGGAGCAGAAGCCAGGCCTCCTCCATCTGTGCTGCTTGTGTACACCCTCACACCGCCCTGAGTGTCTCGTATCAGTCCCAGGCACTGCACTGAGGTCAAACGCCTTCAGAACCACACGAAAGCATGTGAAATGGAGAGGAAAAAAATTTGCAAATATATCATATCTTTCACTTAAATGTCACTTCTTGTAAAAATGTTGTTGGATAGAAACCAGGTCATGGCCCTTGTTTAGTCATAGAGCTGCAGGATTTTCTCAAAGAGTCCACATTATACCATTCTATACCATTTGTCTAATTACAGTATTTTATTTATTATACAATTTACTTTGTATTCAATAAATAAATAAATGAATAAATGAATAAATGAATACGAGAACAACTTAATATTGGTTGAGCTAGGTGTGGAGTTGAGTATTTGAAATAAAAACCTCGAGGTTTAGTTGGGGTGTTTTGTAATTCATTCCTTGAATGTCCAATAATCTAAAGTTCAGGTAAAAACTAAATGTTAACATCAATTTTGGTAAGTAATTCTCAACATGAAACTTAAAATACAGGTGATATCTGACATAATTTGTGTGAGTAAACTGTACTGGCACCTACAGTCTGACACCATCACATAGTAGAACGTGAACCCAGCCTGTACAGTATTTAAACTCTTGTGGACATTCCTGCACACATCAGCTTCCTCTCCTGTGTTTCCTCCCAGGTCTGAGCTCCTGGTGCAGAGGCTGGGTGAGGAGAGGCTCCAGAGGGGGAGACAGAGCCAGAGGCAGCACAGTGACCCATATAGCAGCTCCTTCATCTGCTCAACGCTCACTCTGTTCTTCACTATGTTCTTCACTCTGTTCTTCACTATATGCCTGTGGGCACGACTATGGGAATACACATGGATATGTTTTTTCCTGTGTACAGCCAATGAGGTTACAACTGCTGTTTATTTTTTCATCAAGATCTCGTGCACATTTCACTCTATTGCAATAAGTCAAGATGGCTGACTCACAGCTGGAGCTCCTGCTCTGTTAAAGCTGACGGAGGCTGCAGAAGGAGGAGGCAGTTTAAGTCTAACTCATCCATAGCTCTCCAAACCTTTTGACACTTTAATATTGATACTTTTTCATCGTATTTCTGTGTTGCATTAACTATGTTTCATGGACTGAAAACAACATATAAACATGTTTTATAAGTTTCACTTCAGTTTTTGATGCCCCGTGTGCTCCTGGCACTAAGTCACTCCCACTTCAGAGCACTAAATACTACACAATCAGCCAATGATACTGCACGTCTCATCAGGTTTGTCAGGTTGCTGTGTACAGTTTTGTATCATGTTTTTGTATATTTATGGAGAATTGTCGTGTGGGAGTATGGCTGACAGAGGCATGTGGGCGGAGCCTTGCACAGACTCTTACAACTAAATATAAGGAGGGTTCAAATGGACCCGGAATAGATCACTAAATTACAATTAAATTAAATTGACATCTAATACCTCTTTAGGCATTTTTTGATGAGGAAACAATGTTAGAACATGGTTAAAAAAAAAAAAGTTTACTTGTTGAAACTATCACAGCTCAGAGTGACATCGATCTGTCAAAGCTTTGTCACAAAATAAGGGTCGTATATGTTCATATATGCTGTAAGCACCTCGGGTATGACTTTGTGACTGGGGTGTACACGGTGTAGTACACGGTGTAGTACACGGTGTAGTATACGGTGTAGTACACGGTGTAGTACACAGTGTAGTACAAGGTGTAGTACACAGAGTAGTACAGGGTGTAGTACACAGTGTAGTACAAGGTGTAGTACACGGTGTAGTACTTGGGTCCAGACGGTGCAGTTGGTGCGTGTGGTCCAGATGAAGCAGATGAAGCTCTGGGGCAGCTCTGAGGAGCACACAGCCATCACTCTTGTACAAACACTGTCCAAAGTCTCTGAACAAATGGTCCTGAGGAGGTTCAATAATCACATTATCTCACGAGCAATCCATTTGTGTTTAAAGCCCACTACAGCTCCGACAGTGTATTTGTTATACTTAAAAGAACTATGAAGTAAGTAGAGAATCACACACGCAGCCAAGGCTTCAACCTTGTGAACCGTAGACAGTTATTCACAAAGTGTGTCAAGCTAATGTGCCTAAAATAGAGTGTGGTGTCTCATCCAGGTGGTTTGAACCTAAAAGGCCTCTCTCTGATCTGAAGCGTCACTACCTCAAACCCAGCACCTGCAGCCAAAAAACAAGTGTGTAGGCTGCACACAGCTCCTGTAATGTGTGTCCTGTGTTCTGTGCACCGATCCGATTCTGGAATCAAATATCGGAGCTGATGCAGAAAGATTTGCTGGACTGGAAACCAGCTTCCAAATATTAGTTCAATCGATATCCTTGTTGGACATAAATAAGAATATTTACTGTCGAGAGTTGCCCAGAAAGTCTCATAATGATTAAACTTTTATTCAAACAAAGTAGTTCTGTAGTCACTTAAGATAAATAACAGCTGCAGAACATTTGGATCATTTTAACATATGTTACTTTTGTTTTAAAGAAATAAATGCTATTTTCAGTCTCTGTCCTGGTATCAGCTGATCTCAGGAATTGGCAGATACTTAAAGCTGTAGCATCAAAATCAGTTTTGGAACTGAAAAAGCTGCATCCCTAGTTCTGTGTATCAAAAACATCATGCTGTAAAATATTCTGCAAAAGGGTTATTATCATGTGTCAATCTGTCTGTAAGATCATGTGAATGTTGTAACAGTTTCCCACAGCCTGCAGAGACTGACCTATTTCTGGCCAATCTCTTTCATGGAGTATGAACATTTGAAGGAAGACTGAAGCTTCTAACTGAGCACATGTTTGTGAGCTCTACACTACATGTGAGCATCATCTTCAGAGGTGATCAGTCTCTCATCAGTGTGTTCTCTCTGTGATTTTGTCATGTTTTGATGCATGCCTTACATCAATTCTCTGCAAAAAACACTTTTATCCACTGGCTCTCCTGGCCAGTCTCTGTCAGCCCCAGAGCACAGTCATGAGTGAACTCTCAGAAGTTTGCTTCTGAAGACGGATATAACCATACTGAGTGCGCATTAAAAATGGGATCTTCTATGCTCTGCTAAGATTCTGTTCAGAGAAATGTGAGATTTGCTACTTCTGAGTACGAATAACATGTTCAGCCCTACTACTCACTTAGTGAAGAGCTACAAATGCTACAAATGTTACGCAGAGAAACAGTATCTGAGCTGAGCAAAGAGAGAGAGAGAGAGAGACAGGGGAGAGAGGAGAAAGAGCAAGAGAGAGCATCAAACATCAGCAGATTGCAGGGAGTGAGAGAGATAGAGAGAAAGAGAAGGAGAGAGAGGGCATCACCTAACTGTAGGAGTAAAAGAGAAAGAGAGAGAAGGGGTATCACCAGACTGCAGGAGAGAAAGAGAGAGAGAGAGAGAAGAGCTAACTTCAAAGAGGAATAGAGCATGCTGGGATAGCTTCTCCCTGGTGTCACACATCATAAGAAATGCATGTGCTTCTGCTGGAGCTGCTGATGCAAGCCTGGATCTGAGCGAGACAGGAGCAGTGAAGACACGGCTCTAATAATCACACAAATATGGTGATATGGCATCGTCAAAACTCTCACTTATATCATGGGCCATTACAATCTATCGAATCACAAGTCTCTGCCTAAATTCATTGTTTTGGTGCAGCGATGGATAAAAACCATAGACCATGATCCTTTGCTCTGTTTCAGTGCAAACTACATGAAGAAACAACTGTTATTAAAGTTATTACACCATTTTAAAGTTATTTAAGTTATTACACTATTTTCCATCTAAGTAAACCTATTCTTGAGTATCATATATTTTAGTATCAACTACTATGGACATCTGCACGTCACACTAGCAAGCAGCAAATTTCTCTTTCATTTCTACCGAAATAACCGTATCTTCAATTAAGAAAATAAAGGTTGAGTAAATGCATGTCACAGTGGACGTGGACCAGTGGTGGTGAAAACAGGAGTAAATTGGAGCAATGACGTCTTGAATACAGGAGAATAAAAACGACTCAAACATGCATGAATCACTCCAAGTACAACTCTAGAGGGTCAATGAGAAGGAAACTCTAACATGGTTACCAGCTCTTTAATCTCAGCTTTGACACTCACACACACTCAGTTGGAGGTTTTAATTTTCTAGAGTGTGATTCAAAAGAAAAACTGACAAATGTTGAACCCGATTAACAGGAAGTAAGGTGTAGGTGAAGAAAAGTACACAGGCTGCTTCATTAAAAGAGCTCGTTTCTATGGGGATATTATTGTTTTGCCTAGAATGAATCACTATATCCCAGTAAAGACACGGTACCTGATTTATACTGTGGGATGCAGTGGTCCAAAGTTATTTCACAACTCTCAAGAGGCCAGAGCAGAGTTTGCAATCACGGTAATCTTAACAACAACTAACATGCTAACAGCAGACTTCCTAATTCTCTGACAATAAAACTCTTTATAATTAGATGTCAAGTGTGAGTGGCAGAGACAATATATGTGTGCTATATATGTGTGCTATACATGTGTGCTGGGGTGAGACACACTTTCATAGACGTCTTTTAATTCAAGAGTGTGTTCTTTAAACAAGTGTCCTTGTTTTTAAGATCATTTAAAAAGCTGAAGAAAGTGAAAACAATTTAAGCAGTCATAGAAAGTTCTGTGTCACTATCAAGACAAACTGAATATTCTATTGTAAACAAGTCCATACTATTTGATCAAGTCATGTGATGGTTATATGATGCAGGGAGCATATTGAAAATGTGTGACCTGAATAAGTCTGACTCTCAGACATCCAGATTCTCAGCGGATGGCATAGCAAATATTGACATTTGCTTTTTTGGAAAAAAAAAAAAAAAGTATGTATTGACTCTGATGCACAAAAATTCATATGTAACATTTCTTAACAAAAAATATACAATTATAATTTAAAAAAGGTTAATACATTTATGAAATACATTGTTTTTAGTTTAGTTCAGTGGTCCCTTACATTTCAGATTTGAATACTGTCCACTTCCATCTCTTTTAAAATCATTACAATTAGCCCCTGGTTAATTTGTTCTTTGGTTGGTACACCAAAGGTGCCTCTGGTTGTCAAACACTGCACATATGCACCTATTTTTACTTTTTAGTTCAGTTAAAACTAGGGTGAAGGAATGATAGCCTCTATAAGACAATGCAGCTATATGAATATAATACAATAATTTACACACATATTTCAAGAATTGTTAAACATCATCACCATTTTGGACTGTCCGGTTCAAGAAAAGTCAACCATAACTAGGCCTGTCACGGGAATCACTATATATGCTTATCGTTTAGTAAATGACAGCAGGAACTAGATCTTTTGGGTCCTTTTCTTTGCAGTCCTGGTGAGATGTTTGCTGTTTTTATGTAATAAGGTCAGATCAGAGCAAAGTATTTGTTGCTCAGGCCTTTTCATGATTGTTTATATTCAGTCACTGGAATAACAGTGTTTATTGGTTTTATTAGTGTTATGGTGTCAGTGCCATAAACTAGTTCCAGTATTATTGTTTTTATATTTCTGTAGTGATACATTGTGCTTCAGAATGTGTTATGGTAACGGGCCTACTTCCCACTCATAGACAAGCACAGGAGCTGAAGAAAGGTTGGCGGTTCGATTCCAGCTCTCGACATAAAACATCACAGGTTGAGTGGTCAGATCCACTGACCCACAGGTTGGCTGGTGTGATTCCAGCTCCCACAGATTAATGCTGTCGTTGTGTCCTTGGGCAAGACACTTAACCCACCTTGCCCACAGTGTCTGCGTACACTGGTGTGTGCGTGTGTCTGTGAATGGGTGAGTGGTTCCTTGTTGTAAAGAGCTTTGAGTGCCTTGAAGGTGGAAAAGCGCTATAGAAAAATGTGACCATTTACCATTTACCAAGAAGACGGCAGTGCCCTCCTGTGGTACATTTTATTTTATTTTTTGTTTAGGAATGTGCACTGCTGAAAAATAAATAATAATAATAAAATACTACTACTATATATATATAATATATATATATATATATATATATATATATATATACTCCTGCGAAGTCTGAGGAGCAACCTGACAGTATCTGATGGACCCAAACACCAGAGGTGTCCTCTCAGGTTTAAGTCAGGTGATCACAAGGGCCATTCAGTTGCATCAATCAATCCATCCTCCTCCTTCTGCCTGCAAACTCTTGTCACATGAGGCTGGACATTGTCCCAAGACCTACTGCACCAGCATAGAGTCTGACAATGGGTTCAAGGGTTTCATCCCGATACCTAATGGCGTCAGGCGGGCGTTTTCTAGCTGGTAGAGATCATTGTGTCCCTCCATGGACCCACCACCAACCCGCTCATGTGAACCATGGTGCAGGCAGCAAAGTGTTCTCCTTATCTTCTCCATACTCTTTGACGTCTATCACAAGTGTTCATGGTGAATCTGCTCTCATCTGTGAAAAGCACCAGTGGCAAAGAATTCTGGTGTGGTCTAGCAAATGCCAGTGCAGCTCCACGGTGCCGCACGGTGAGCACAGGGCCCACGAGAGGACGTGGTGCCCTCATGAAATCTGTTTGTGATTGTTTGGGCAGAGACATTCACATCAGTGTTCTGCTGGAGGTCATTCTGTAGGGTACGGGCAGTGCTCAGCCTGTTCCTCCTTCACAACGGAGCAGATATGGGTTCTAAGCCAATGATGTTCATTATGTCTTCTTATATACTTTAACTTCTTAGGTTCTTTTTAAAGACAATGCAGTAAAGTGTATTTACCTTGTTGACATGTTTCGGCTGCTAGCTGCAAGCCATCTTCAGAACTGTCACCGGTGTTGGTGGTGACGTGTCGTATAGCACCACGCCTACAGGAAGTAACAACAGCTGATATACGACACGTCACCACCAACACCGGTGACAGTTCTGAAGATGGCTTGCAGCTAGCAGCCGAAACATGTCAACAAGGTAAATACACTTTACTGCATTGTCTTTAAAAAGAACCTAAGAAGTTAAAGATATGGGTTCTGCTGATGGGTTGAGGACCTTCTACGGCTTTGTCCAGCTCTCCTAGAGTAACAGCCTGAAATCTCCTCCATGTTTTGGAGATTGTGCTGGGAGACACATTAAATCTTCATTCAATGGCAGATCTGGATGTGTCATCCTGGAGAAGATGGACAATCTGTGTATCTTCTGTAGGGTTCAGAAATGGCCTCATACTCCCAGAAGTGATGTAGTCAAAACAGCACTTGTGGAAAACATTTTTTTTTTACTATATTTATTATTATTATTATTATTATTATTATTATTTATTTATTTATTTATTTTATTTTATTTTTTTCCACATTGAAATCAGATTTTTATTTTTATTTTTTTTCTGAGCAGTGTAATTTAAAGATGCACTAAGCAAATTTAAGCGTGCATTTTTACCATGTTTAACAGCACACAGTGGAGCATCCCAGAGAACAGCACTTCCATGGAGACAGACCACCAGACCAGAACATTTTAGACTGATCAAAATGTGTAATGGACATAGTAAATGAAGTATAATGTTGTAACTAGTAGAGATGCGTGTGGAAAGTTCCAGTTTGAATATATTTGAAGCAGACAATAGTTTTACACTATTAAAAGCATAATGACACATCAACTACTGCAGTGAGCCTCAATGTTTTTATTTCCCTATTTTCTCTGTAAATTAATTCCTATTTCTAATATGAAGCTTGACTCCAAACTGACCCCGTAACTGCTGGCCTGAACGCTGTGGGTGATGTCACACTCCCTTAGTTCTTTCTACAGTCTATGGCCTCAGCCCACCCCTGCTCGCCGCCTGCAGAGCTGAGTGCTGTCAGTGAGCTGGGCTATGAATGTTAAAGTTGAGACTGGGTGAATATGTGGAGAGCAGACAGTACCTCTTTGGCCAGCTGCTTCAGCTGCTTGTTTCTCTCTCTCCTGCTCAGCTTCACTTTAGCCATGCTTTATATCTGAAACACACACAGACACACACACACAGCAGCACACACACACACAGCATTAGAGGGTGAGGTTATGTACACTTTCTTTTACCCGTTTGATGTATAATAAAGTTGGAGAGTTTGACCTATACACTGATACTTTGCAGTGACATCACACACGTTTGTTACTCTTAGTATTGTTACTGTTAGAGAGGGAATTATTTAACAATACTCGTCAGCTCACCTGTTGTAGCTCCAGCTAAATGAGTTCTTTCTGGTCAGATTGTGCTGAAATAAAGATCAGATTAAAGTCTAACAGAGCTTTAGATGACAGCTGCAGAAGATCATGGTGCATGTTTTAGGTTGATGGGGAAACCATGTGCCAGACTTTCTTGCTGTGCGGTGAGAGTAGAGTTGTCAAACGTCGGCCTACTGATACCCAGACTGATTCTATACAATATACAATTAACGGCCCACTACATGGTCATTGTTGGAGAGTTTGTTGATCCCTTGTTGTTTGAGAGCCCAAGATGGAACATCATAATGGGACTACATGTGATGAGTCAACTGTGACATTTAAAGGCCTGTATTATGCTATTTTCTGATCTATGTTAAGTTAAGTCTAAGTTTCATAGCTGGAGTTGTGTTTCATTTCATTCACACATGTTTAACAGACAAACCATGCAATTTTAGGTTCCTCTCTCAAACAGAAAAGTCCATACGCCTTCTCTACAATCATTTGGATCATTTCAGCCCTGGAATTGCCAATCTTTACTGAACTAAAGGTAAAAGGAGTTGTTCACTTGAAAACTACCACTACCACAAACACAACTCCAGGTCTGTTTTGAGGAGTTAACAACATTTTAACATGGCTTAAACTTCTCAAGAGTCCATTTTGATTAAAGCAGGACATTTAACTGCAATGAACGCACTGTCCACAGGGGGTCAGTATAGGACAATCAACAAAAAACAAACGACACTGCCCAAACACTATTACTTGAGTAGTGAGTGAGTCAGGGCAGATAGAGTTGCACCGGAGCTCTCTGGAGTAATAAGAACAAGAGCCTCTGTGACAGCGAGGAGGACCGAGCATACACCACCTCACTGCCCACTACTACCGCCCGCTGCTGCCAAGAAAAAAACGTACTAGTGTAGAACTTTTACATGTCTTATGATTAGGCTACTTTATTCTTTTACTAATGGTCTCCTACTCTGTGTGTTTGCATCAGTTGCCTGGCCTCTGGGTCCGGATGAAGGATTGGAGAAAAAGGTGTATGTTTTAGTATTAGGACTCCAAATTCACATAAACGCGCCTAGAATTGACAAAAAGAGTGAAATCTGGACAAACTAATACAAGAATCACATTTCAGAATGTTTGCACAATAATAATTTTAAAAAATTGATCTTTCTTGTCTGTGGAGGAAGTGATCGTGCTTAAAAAAGTAGACTACAAATTGAGACTTCTAATTGTGGTAGCAGTAGTACTTGTAGTAGTAGTTGTAGAAGTGGTGGTGGTGGTAGTAGTAGTTGTTGTTGTAGTACTAGTAGTAGTAGTAGTAGTAGTAGTAGTAGTAGTAGTAGTAGTAGTAGTAGTAGTAGTAGTAGTAGTAGTAGTAGTAGTAGTAGTAGTAGGTAGTAGTAGTAGTAGTAGTAGTAGTAGTAGTAGTGTAGTGTAGTAGTAGTAGTAGTAGTAGTAGTAGTAGTAGTAGTAGTAGTAGTAGTAGTAGTAGTAGTAGTAGTAGTTGTAGTAGTAGTAGTAGTAGTAGTAGTAGTAGTAGTAGTAGTAGTAGTAGTAGTAGTAGTAGTAGTAGTAGTAGTTAGTAGTAGTAGTAGTAGTAGTAGTAGTAGTAGTAGTAGTAGTAGTAGTAGTAGTAGTAGTAGTAGTAGTAGTAGTAGTAGTAGTAGTAGTAGTAGTAGTAGTAGTGTAGTAGTAGTAGTGGTAGTAGTAGTGTAGAGTGTAGTAGTAGGTAGTAGTGGTAGTAATGGTAGTAGTAGTGGTAGTAGTGGTAGTAGTGTAACCTTTGATTTATTTTGATGCATATTATTTTATTTATTAATATTAATTTGTGTGATTATTAGTTTATATATTGTTTGGATAATTAATTTATATTATTTTGCATTTATTTAATTGACAGTTCATTGTTGCATTGTGTTGGGTTCTGTTATGTTGTTTAGTTGTTTCAGTGGAGCGTGTTTGGTCAGTGCACCGGGGAAGAGTAGACAGAGATGTTGCTCAATAAAACGTATTGTACACTGTCCTGCCGTGTTGGTTTTAGTGAGCATAGAAAACTACAAGAACCTACAATTATAACATCTAAGAGTAACCCGACATACCCACAGCCTTAAGAGACTGCTAACAACAACATTTTATGGTTACAGTAGTAGTAGTAGTAGTAGTAGTAGTAGTTGTAGTAGTAGTAGTAGTAGTTGTAGTAGTTGTAGTAGTAGTAGTCAGTAGTAGTTAGTAGTAGTTAAGTAGTCAGTAGTAGTAGTAGTAGTAGTAGTAGTGTAGTTGTTAGTTGTAGTTGTAGTAGTAGTAGTAAGTAGTAGTAGTAGTAGTAGTAAGTAGTAGTATGTAGTACTGTAGTAGTAGGTAGTAGTAGTGTAGTAGTAGTAGTATAGTAGGTTAGTTAGTGTAGTAGGTAGTAGTTAGTAGTAGTAGTAGTCAGTGTAGTAGTAGTAGTGAGTAGTAGTATTGTAGTTAGTATAGTAGTAGTAGTGGTAGTAAGTGGTAGTAGTAGTAGTAGTAGTTAGTAGTAGTCAGTAGTAGTAGTAGTAGTAGTTAGTAGTAGTAGTAGTAGTAGTGTAGTAGTGTAGTAGTAGTAGTAGTAGTAGTAGTCCTTTAGGTAGTAGTAGTAGTCAGTTTGATAGCATATTATTTTATTTATTAATATTAATTTGTGTGATTATTAGTTTATATATTGTTTGGATAATTAATTTACTATATTATTTTGCATTTATTTAATTGACAGTTCATTGTTGACATTGTTTGGGTTCTGTTATGTTGTTTAGTTGTTTCAGTGGAGCGTGTTTTGGTCAGTGCACCGGGGAAGAGTAGACAGAGATGTTGCTCAATAAAACGTATTGTACACTGTCCTGCCGTGTTGGTTTTAGTAGCATAAAAACTAGAAGTAGTTAAATCTAGAGTAACCGACATACACTAAGAGACTGCTAACAAGTTAAGTAGTTATAGTTAGTAGAGTTAGTAGTAGTAGTGTAGTATAGTAGTAAGTTGTTAGTAGGTAGTAGTAGTAGTAGTAGTAGTGTAGTAGTCGTAAGTTGTAGTAGTAGTTATAGTAGTTAGTAAGTAGTTGTAGTAGTAGTTGTAGTAGTAGAGTAGTAGTAGTGTAGTAGTAGTAGTAGAGTAGTAGTTTGTAGTAGTAGTGTAGTTGTTGTAGTAAGTAGTAGTAGTAGTAGTAGTAGTAGTAAGTAGTATAGTAGTAGTAGTAGTAGTAGTTGTGGTAGTAGTAGTAGTAGTTGTAGTAGTAGTGTAGTAGTAGTAGTAGTAGTAGTATAGTTGTATGTAGTAGTAGTAGTAGTAGTAGTAGTAGTTAGTAAGTAGTAGTTAGTGTAGTAGTTGTCAGAGTAGTAGTAGTAGTAGTAGTAGTTTAGTAGTAGTTAGTTTTAGTAGTAGTAGTAGTGTAGTTGTAGTTTAGTATTGTAGTATAGTAGTAGTAGTAGTAGTAGTAGTTGTAGTAGTAGTAGTAGTAGTAGTAGTTAGTTGTTTAGTTGTAGTAGTAGTAGTAGTAGTTGTAGTAGTAGTAGTTAGTTGTAGTAGTAGTAGTAGTAGTAGTAGTAGTAGTAGTAGTGTAGTAGTAGTAGTAGAGTAGTAGTAAGTATTGTAGTAGTAGGTAGTAGTAGTTGTAGTGTGTAGTAGTGTAGTAGTAGTAGTTGTAGTAGTTGTAGTAGTATAGTAGTAGTAGTAGTAGTAGTAGTAGTAGTAGTAGTAGTAGTAAGTAGTCAGTAAGTAGTAGTAGTTGTAGTAGTAGTTTAAGTAGTAGTTGTAGTAGTATAGTTTTGTAGAGTAGTGTAGTTGTAGTAGTAGTTGTAGTTTAGTAGTAGTAGTAGTAGTTAGTAATAGTAGTAGTAGTAAGTTTAGTAGTTGTAGTAGTTTTTTAGTAGTTGAGTCTAGTAGTAGTTGTAGTAGTTAGTATAGTTTGTAGTAGTAGTTAGTGCAGTAGTAGTAGTACTACAGTAGTAGTAGTAGTTTTGTAGTAGTTAGTAGTAGTAGTAGTTATAGTAGTGTAGTTGTGTAGTAAGTAGTAAGTAGTAGTAGTAGTAGTGTAGTAGTAAGTAGTAGCAGTAGTTGTTGTAGTAGTAGTAGTAGTAGTTGAGTAGTAGTAGTAGTTGTAGTAGTAGTAGTAGTAGTAGTAGTAGTTAGTAGTTTGTAGTAGTAGTAGTATAGTAGTAGTAGTTAGTAGTAGTGTAGTAATTAGTAGTTGTAGTAGTAGTTAGTAGTGTAGTAGTAGTAGTAGTAGTAGTTAGTAGTAGTAGTAGTAGTAGTAGTAGTAGTAGTAGTAGTAGTAGTAGTAGTAGTAGTAGTAGTTGTAGTAGTAGTAGTAGTAGTAGTAGTAGTAGTAGTAGTAGTTAGTAGTTGTAGTAGTAGTAGTAGTAGTAGTAGTGTAGTTTAGTAGTTAGTGTTAGTAGTAGTAGTAGTAGTAGTCTTAGTAGTTAGTAGTAGTAGTCTCAGTGTTTTGTTCTTACCTCACGCTCACGCGCTCACTGGCTCGGGAGCGCAGAGTCGGTGCACATGGCTCCTTCCTCTCGCCCGCTGTCTGTTGCCTGTTGTCTGTTGTCTGTTGTCTATTGCCTGTTGTCTGTTGTCTGTTGCCTGTTGTCTGTTGTCTGTTGTCTATTGTCTGTTGTCTGTTGTCTGTTGTCTGTTGTCTGTTGTCTGTTGTCTGTTGTCTGTTGCCTGTTGCCTGTTGTCTGTTGTCTGTTGTCTGTTGTCTGTTGCCTGTTGTCTGTTGTCTGTTGTCTGTTGCCTGTTGCCTGTTGTCTGTTGTCTGTTGCCTGTTGTCTGTTGTCTGTTGTCTGTTGCCTGTGTCTGTTGTCTGTTGTCTGTTGCCTGTTGCCTGTTGCGCGCTCTTCGGTGTCGGCTCGTGTTCTCTGCTCGTGGCCGCACCGCGCACGTAGCACCAGGGACAGCTCCAGGTCAGTGTGTCAGCGACACGGGGCGCTCCACACGCGGGGACACATCGCTTGAGTGTCGGTTTGTCCTCTGTCCTTCCCCCGCTCTCACCTCACTTCAACCGCGCGTTTTCTATGTATAGCCTCAACACACTTTAATGTAACGGGCTCACTCTTCAGGCGCATGCGCACACGACATCTGGAGCTGCCGCGCTCAGGTTGCTGCCCTCAGGTGATGTGGAACATTCACATTAAAGATGAGCGGGAAGTTGTGCAAACCTGTAAAAGTGCAGTAGAACATGTGCTGGATGGATGCGTGTGTGAACACACTGTACACTCAAACATAACAAACAGACCTACAGTAAAACACGGGACTATGGACTCTAACACTAATTACCCCTTCATCAATTTAGATCATCCGGTCAAATGTCCGTGATCCGGTCACGTGTGTAATCCCTCACTCGTGGAGAGAGGTTCCATCACAGAAGGAAATTTAATTCTATCAAATAGACAAAAGTTTTGAATCAAACACGTCCCTTTACTCTGTAATCAAAAGTACAGCAGAATGATAAAGTTACTAAAACACAACTTAATCAAATGTAAATGTGACTATGAGTCCAGAGAAAGGACTGAGGACTCATTCTTCTGTGGAGGAAACTTGATAAAGGTAAGGCAACACGTGTATTTTTGTTCATTTTAAGAAGTAGATGTTCGTAATTTGGTCAAAAAATTGTCTCTTGAGGCTGTGATATTTTGGTACTATCTGAAGGGGAGACTGACTGTTCACTGTCATTATTGTGAACATGTACGAGCAGTGACCTGCAGTCCTCTGGGTTTGTACAGGGTCAGTGCTGAAGTGCTCACAGACATTTGGACTGAAGTTGTCTCTCACACATGTGAGGTGAGATCACCCAGAGGTCCCTGAATGCCTCAGGAGTTTGTGGGATTTCCCGGAGCAGTAACACTAGTGCTGTGGTTCTCTGGTGTCTGTTTACCTTCACGTCATGAACACAGCAGAAACCAGAGCTGAGGATCACACACAAACATCACAGGATTTAACACAAGTCTGTAATGAGGCTTGTGAAGTAGCAGCCTCTTCTGTCAGTCTGCCCCAGGACGGCTGTGGCTACAATAGCATCCTACTACAGTGTGAAGTGAGTGAATAATACCGTAAAGCACTTTGGGTGTTAAAATGTGCTGTATAAATGCTCTCCATTATAGATTAGTATCCTTAACTTGTTTAAAACACTTACACACTCTGAACACAACAAGATTTCATCTCCCTGTATGTGACTAAACACAGTCTTATCCAGGAGGTTTAGTCCAGGTTCAGCTCCGGATTAAGTTCCAGTTTAATACAAAACTGAATTTTGTGTGTGTGTGTGTGTGTGTGTGTGTGTGTGTGTGTGTGTGTGTGTGTGTGTGTGTGTGTGTGTGTGTGTGTGTGTGTGTGTGCGCGCGCGCGTGTGTGTGTTTGTGTGTGTGTGTGTGTGTGTGTGTGTGTGTGTGTGTGAACTTTATTTAATCCTTATCCTTATCCTCCTTTTCAGCGTGTAGTGTGTAACATGTGTAAGGGTTAGTGTTAATACGTGGAGTGGTCTCCAGCCTTTTCCCTCCAGTGATACTTTTACAAAACCAAAATGCCAGGGAGCTTCTCGTTTTAGCCGTCACAACAGAGTCGATATAAGACTCAAGTGGGGTATAGTCAGATCAGTCAAACAGAAACCATTACCCAGCATCCCATCAGCATTATTTACAATGGCAGTAGAAATGCCATGAGTCAATTTGGACAAACCCCTTGGTGATCTGCTGTGGCCCTCCAGGTGTGAGAGGTCTGCACTAACCTGTGCTGAGAGCTGAGAGAAGAACAAGCCCTGTACATGTCCACTGATACTTCCCTGACTATTAGAAACCACACAATGCAGGTTTCCACAGCGTTAAGTCTGAATCATGAACACAGACCTCAGGGGTCGGCAACCCGCGGCTCCGGAGCCGCATGCGGCTCTTTAGCACTCCCCTAGTGGCTCCCTGGAGCTTTTTCAAAAATGAGTGAAAATGGAAAAGGAATGATTTTTTTGTTGTTGTTTTAATATGGTTTCTTTAGGGGTAAAACCCTCGTTCATCTCTGGTCATGGATCTGATCCATCAGCTGTGTGTGCAAACGCAAACATAGGAAAAGTGTTTCGGCAGAACAAACAGATGAGCTGAAGTGGGGGGTGGTGTCCGGTGCCTCCACCTGAGAAGCGTTTTCCCCGGAAAAAAAAAACAAAAAACACGTGCGCAGACGGACGCTCAGAACAACATATAATGAACCAAACTGGATTCACGCTTCTGTCCGGATGCTTTGCACCACCTCGGAACCAGGCCGCGGTCGAGCGTGGAGGACCGGAGCAGCCCGCCCGGACCTGTGGTCCACAGCGCATTCTCGCTTTTCCCGCACAGAACCAGCGCACAGAGGACGACACGGAACCGCTCGGACCCAGTCCTTTGTGCGCTGGTCTTGCTCGCCCCCGTCTGGAACCAGGACACGGAGGACGAAACCTCCGGACAATCTGACCAACACTGGACCCCCAGCCCCGTCCTGAGGAGCTGCGCGCTGACTGCTCCCGTGTATTTTGCGCTGCTGCCCGAGCTCAGAGCTTCTGCTCTGGGCTGATGTTGCGTAGAAAGTTCTACATGCTGCTGTTTTATGAATGCTCCTATGCACGATCAGAAGAAATGCGACTGCTGCTCTGAATACTTCCATCATCGTCGTCAAAGCAACAGGTAAACGTCGGTCTACAGACGGCGCAGCGAGTATGAGAGGGTCGCAAAAGGGGTTTGTGTATCATGAATGCTCATTTTGTATTTGTAGCCTACTTAGTCATTTTAATAGTAGGTTTATATAGCTAATACACTGACAGCCTATGTTGCCTTCATATTAGGCTTATATAAGGCTTTTAATTTTTTGTGGTTCCAGGCAGGTATGTTTTTTGTTTTTTTGGGCCAATATGGCTCTTTGAACATTTTGGGTTGCCGACCCCTGACAGACCTGAACCTGTACTGTTATTACACCTGCACAACATCTTCCCTGAGTTGTTGAGTACAATACAGAAAGAGAGGCGCCTCCATGTGGCTCTATAAAGTACTGCAACAGCAGAGACCAGCCCATGAGTCCAAATCAGGAAGAAAAAAAATAGTTTGGAGTTTAGAGATTTTAGAAAATAAAAAGAATACCTGTGTTCTTTTCCTTGTTACTTTTTATCATCTCTGTTTTGATTTCATCACCTCCACTTTAAAGAGGAAATATAGTGCAAACTGTCTGTTTTTAACTTTATACCATGTTATGTCATTGTCCCTTCATCAAAAACATGCCTGAAGAGGTTTTCGATTTCCTCGTAGCTCTCCTATTTGAACCCCCCGTAGAGTTTTAGCTGTAAGATTCTGTACAAGGCTCCACCCACAAGCCTACATCAGCCATGCTCCCACACGACAATTCTTCATAAATACACAAAAACACGACTGACAAACCCGAGGCAGTGTGCAGTAGTGTTTGTGATACTGCTGTGAAGGGGGAGTGACTTAGCGCCGAGGGCAAAGGGAGATGAGGCAGAGCATCAAAAGTGAAAGTGACATTTATAAAACATGTTAATACGATGTTCTCCATGAATGTAGGATTTTAAAAACTATAAAAGGTAACATGCTGATCTAAATAAGTCCTGTGTTAGTTTTTACTCCTTAGAAGTTAAATACCTCCTCTTTAATCCTTCCATCTCCCAAACCGCCTCCTTCCCTACTCAGACAGCGTCCCTCTTTTCTTCTCCATTGCGCATGCGCCTTTCCTCCTCCTCTCCTCATACCTGCCGCCGCTCCGAAGAGGACATGCTCAGACGCGCCTGCCCGCTCACAGCCCGCGCCGCTGCCCGTCACGCAGGCCCGGGGCTTCGTGTGGAGGATAGCCGCTCTCCCGTCGCCATGCTCCGGCCTTGATCTCATCCCCCATCAGCCTCCCGCCGCCCCCCCCCCCCCCCCTCCCGGTCCTCTTTACCGCTTCTCCAACCGTGTGCGCGCGCGTACCGAGAGGCCCCAACAACATGTCCGCGCGAGACAAGAGGATCCTGACCAAAGACAGTGTCAGCCTGCTGCCCTGCTTCTATTTCGTGGAGGTGAGTGGGCATCGGAGTGGGCATCGGAGTGGGCATCGTTCACACATTTGGAAATAGCAGCGGATTGAGATTGAGGCGCAGTGGTGTCCGTGCGTAAAAGCGGCGGGATTCGCTATTGCCGTTCCACACAGCGTATATAGGTCAAGGCTGTGCAAAAGTAATGTGCATGAGAACGGGCGGAGAGGCGACTCGGAGCCAGGATTTGTGCATTATACAACACAACGCGATATCCATAACGCAAAGAATTCTAATGTGACTTGGTCCAAACTGCGCGGGTCTGCTTACGCGGACTTGCCTTTGATTAGTCACTTAAAGCTCCTTAAGAAATACCTATACAAGCTATAACAGGAGACTAGTGTGATGAGAGAGACGTCTTCTGACATAAGTGACACCACATATTTTTATAACTGTGTGAAAGTGAAAGGATTGCATCAGAAATGAACGCTGTCGTTGGATGTTTATGGCTTAAATGATTCGACATTAGCTCTACTGTGGAGGAAAAACGTCTTTATTTTGGGGGTGCGCACATATTGATAGTAACACATTGGCAGAGTGCAGAAACATTTGTAGTAGTAGTAGTATCAGTAGCAGTAGTGTGGTCTGGTAGATGATAAAATGGTTTTCCTACAACCACAACTATGAAATAAAATAAAAGACAAGGAATTATTAAAGGGCCAATATGACACAATTTTCTGTTGTGTGTTCTAATGTAGTTTACTCATCACAAACAGACCTGGAGTTCTATTTCGTTTCATTCAAACATATACAAACACACAAACCCTGCCTGAGTCTCTAATACATTAATACACCAATACACTAATACATGCGATTATTCCAAATTGCCAATCTCTACTGAACTAAAGGTAAAAGGAGCTGTTCACTTAAAAACTATCATTTCATGACATCACAATGTGAAAGAAAGCATTATAAACTGTGGAGATGTAGACAGACTAAGAATAAAGGATTATTCAAATGTGTGAATGAAACAAAACACAACTACAGGTGTGTTTTTGAGGAGGAACATTATAACATGGCTTAAAGCTCAGTATAGGATCTTTGAAGAGTCAACGGTAAAACATGACATCCAACATGTGACAAAAAGTCTAAAGTCATAATGCACTGAATCAGTTTGTAATGAGATTCATATTTCAATATAATAAGCTGTGGCAGCCCACATAAGTGTGTGACAGTGTCGCAGTGTCACTGACTCTTACACATACAGGCTGTAGTACATTGTGAATGGCACAACTCTAAGGATTTTAATATAATTTGTGTTGCTCTAGTTGTGTTTAGGATCTTAAGAACATGGACATATGTGATGGGGGGCATCCTCGATCTGTGCTATAAGTTAAAATGACTTAAATATTCAATACACTTATTTAACTGTGAGTCATTGTGACCCATTAGGAATGCACTTGTCCAATACTGGTATCAGATATCGGCTTCTAAATATGGATATCCTGGTTAGACTATTTCGTGGTGGTAGATGGCCCAGAAAGTTTCAGAATCCTGGATTTTTTTACTATACAAAGCTGTTCTGTGGTGACTTGGGGGATAAATAACAGCTCCATAACATGTTTGGATCAGTTTTGTCTGAGTTTATTTTTATTTAAGGGGAATAAATGCTTTTGCTTTTTGCTTTTGTGCTTTTCAGTTTCTGAACTGGTATCAGTTGATATCAAGTATCAGCTGACACATAAAGTTTTAGCACCAGAATTGATATCGGCTTAGAAAGTTTAAAAGTTTACAATGAAGACAGGCATAATTTCCTCATTTCATGCAAAAAATAAATAAATTATATGTGTGTGTGTGTGTGTGTGTGTGTGTGTGTGTGTGTGTGTGTGTGTGTGTGTGTGTGTGTGTGCGCGTGCGTGCGTGTTGGTTTGTTTGTTTTTATTTCCCACACAGTGACCACCAGATGTGGCAGTGAAAATTCCTAAACAGATCCTCCCACCCTCCCCACATCCACAGATCTATATGACCTGACACGCTGTGATCCATACATCTGACTATGGGCACACCCATAGGAGTCACATTTGTGTGTGTGTGTGTGTGCGCGCGCACATGTGCATGTGTGTGCATGCATGTGCGTGCGTGTGCAGGTGTGTGTGCTTCTTATCCAGTTCACCAGAGGCCCACGGCACCCAGCAATTGACCACACCCATGAAAAGTGTGTTTGTGATGGGGGGGTGAGAGGGTAAAGGGGGTGATGGCACAGAGCGGTGAAGACAGAGCGGTGAAGACAGAGGGGTGAGGGCAGAGGGGTGAGAGGGCAGAGGGGGTGATGGGGTGGTGATAGGACTGTAGGGAGGGTGCTAAGATGTTGATAGAGCTGTGATGATAAGGTGTGGTGGTGAGGTGTGGTTGGTGAGGTGTGGTGGTGAGGTGTGGTGGTGTGGTTGGTGAGGTGTGGTGGTGTGGTTGGTGAGGTGTGGTTGGTGTGGTGGTGAGGTGTGGTTGGTGAGGTGTGGTGGTGTGGTTGGTGAGGTGTGGTGGTGTGGTGAGGAGTGGCGGTGAGGTGAAGTGTGGTGGTGAGGTGTGGTGGTGAGGTGAGGTGTGGTTGGTGAGGTGTGGTTGGTGAGGTGTGGTGGTGAGGTGTGGTTGGTGTGGTGTGGTTGGTGAGGTGTGGTGTGTGTGGTGTGGTGGTGGTGAGGTGTGGTGGTATGGTGTGGTGGTGTGTGGTGGTGAGGTGTGGTGATGTGGTGAGGTGTGGTTGGTGAGGTGTGGTGGTGAGGTGTGTGGTGAGGTGTGGTGTGGTGTGGTGTGATGGTGTGGTGGTGTGGTGTGTGTGGTGTGGTGGTGGTGAGGTGTGGTGGTGAGGTGTGGTGGTGGTGAGGTGTGGTGTGAGGTGGTGGTGGTGGTGTGGTGGTGTGGTGTGGGTGGGTGGTGGTGAGGTGTGGTGAGGTGTGATAGTGAAGTGTGGCGGTGAGGTGTGATAGTGAAGTGTGGGTGGTGAGGTGTGGTGGTGTGGTGAGGTGTGGTGGTGAGGTGTGGGTTGGTGAGGTGTGGTGTGGTGTGTGGGTGTGAGGTGTGGTGGGTGGTGAGGTGTGGTTGGTGAGGTGTGGTGGTGAGGTGTGGTGGTGAGGTGTGGTGGTGTGGTGGTGGTGAGGTGTGATAGTGATGTGGTGGTGAGGTGTGGTGGTGAGGTGTGATAGTGAAGTGTGGTGGTGAGGTGGTGGTGGTGGGTGTGATAGTGAAGTGTGGTGGTGAGGTGTGGTGGTGAGGTGTGGTGGTGAGGTGTGGTGGTGAGGTGTGGTTGGTGAGGTGTGGTGGTGAGGTGTGGTAGTGAGGTGTGGTGGTGTGGTGGTGGTGAGGTGCGGTGGTGAGGTGTGATAGTGAAGTGTGGTGGTGAGGTGTGGTGGTGTGGTGTGGTTGGTGGTGAGGTGTGGTGAGTGTGTGGGTGTGGTTGGTGAGGTGTGGTGGTGTGGTGAGGTGTGGTGGTGAGGTGTGTGTTGGTGGTGGTGTGGTGGTGGTGTGAGGTGTGGTGGTGAGGTGGTGGTGGTGAGGTGTGGTGGTGTGGTGTGTGGTGTGTGAGGTGTGGTGGTGAGGTGTGGTTGGTGAGGTGTGGTGGTGTAGTGAGGTGTGGGTGGTGAGGTGTGGTGTGGTGAGGTGTGGTGGTGAGGTGTGGTTGGTGAGGTGTGGTGTGGTGTGGTGTGGTGTGTGTGGGTGGTGAGTGTGGTGGTGAGGTGTGGTGGTGTGGTGAGGTGTGGTGGGTGTGTGGTGGTATGGTGTGGTGGTGGTGAGGTGTGGTGGTGAGGTGTGGTTGGTGAGTGTGGTTGGTGAGGTGTGGTGGTGAGGTGTGTTGGTGAGGAGTGGTGGTGAAGTGTGTTTGGTGAGGTGTGGTGGTGTGGTGGTGTGGTGAGGTGTGTGGTGAGGTGTGGTGGTGAGGTGTGAGGTGGTGTGGTGGTGAGGTGTGGTGGTGTGGGTGGTGGTGGTGAGGTGTGGTGAGGTGTGTGAGTGTGTGGTGGTGTGGGTGGTGTGGTGGTGAGGTGTGGTGGTTGAGGTGTGGTGGTGAGGTGTGGTGGTGAGGTGTGGTGGTGTGGTGGTGGTGAGGTGTGATAGTGAAGTGTGGTGGTGAGGTGTGGTGTGTGGTGGTGAGGTGATAGTGAAGTGTGGTGGTGTGGTGAGTGTGTGGTGGTGAGGTGTGGTTGGTGAGGTGTGGTGGTGAGGTTGGTGGTGTGGTGGTGGTGAGGTGTGGTGGGTGAGGTGTGTAGTGAAGTGTGGTGGTGAGGTGTGGTGGTGTGGTGTGGTTGGTGAGGTGTGGTTTGGTGAGTGTGGTGGTGTGAGGGTGAGTGTGGTTGGTGTGGTGAGGTGTGGTGGTGAGGTGTGGTTGATGAGGTTGTGGGTGTGAGGTGTGGTGGTGAGGTGTGGTGGTGAGGTGTGGTGGTGGAGGTGGTGGTGGTGAGGTGTGGTGGTGAGGTGTGGTTGGTGAGGTGTGGTGGTGTGGTGAGGTGTGGTGGTGAGGTGTGGTTGGTGAGGTGTGGTTGGTGAGGTGTGGTGGTTGGTGTGGTGTGGTGGGAGGTGTGGTTGGTGAGGTGTGGTGGTGTGGTGAGGTGTGGGTTGGTGAGGTGTGGTGGTGTGGTGAGGTGTGGTGGTGAGGTGTGGTTGGTGAGGTGTGGTGGTGTGGTGAGGTGTGGTGACGTGGTGGTGAGGTGTGGTGGTGGTTGGTGTGGTGGTGAGGTGGTGGTGAGGTGTGTGGTGGTGGTGTGTGTGAGGTGGTGGTGGTGTGGTTGAGGTGTGGTTGGTGAGGTTGGTGAGTGTGTGGGTGAGGTGTGGTTGGTGTGTGGTGTTGGTGTGGTTGGTGAGGTGTGGTGGTGGTGTGTGAGGTGTAGGTGTGGTGTGAGGTGTGGTGTGGTGGTGAGGTGTGGTGGTGTGGTGGTGGTGGTGTGGTGTGTGGGTGTGGTGGTGTGAGGTGTGGTGGTGAGGTGTGGTGAGGTGGTGAGGTGTGGTGGTGAGGTGTGGTGAGTGTGTGGTGGGTGAGGTGTGGTTGGTGTGGTGTGGGTGGTGAGGTGTGGTTGGTGAGGTGTGGTGAGGTGTGTGGGTGAGGTGTGGTGTGGTGAGGTGTGGTGGTGTGGTGTGGTGGTGGGTGGTGGTGTTGGTGAGTGAGGTGGTGGTTGTGGTGAGGTTGTGTGGTGGTGAGGTGTGGTGGTGAGTGTGGTTGTGAGGTGTTGGTGAGTGTGTGGTGAGGTGTGGTGGTGTGGTGTGAGGTGTGGTTGGTGGTGAGGTGTGGTGGTGAGGTGTGTTGTGAAGTGTGGTGGTGAGGTGTGGTGTGTGTGGTGTGTGGTGTGTGAGGTGTGGTGGTGAGGTGTGGTGGTGAGGTGTGGTGGTGGGTGTGTGGTGTGGTGTGGTGAGGTGTGGTGGTGAGGTGTGGTGGTGAGGTGTGGTGGTGGTTGGTGAGGTGTGTGGTGTGGTGTGGGTGTGGTTGGTGGTGGTGAGTGTGGTGGTGTGGGTGTGTGGTGAGGTGTGGTGGTGAGGTTGTGGTTGGTGAGTGTGGTGGTGAGGTGGTGGTGTGGTGGTGTGAGTGTGGTGGAGGTGTGATAGTGAAGGTGTGGTGGTGAGTGTGGTGGTTGTGGTGGTGTGGTGAGGTGTGGTGGTGAGGTGTGGTGAGTGTGGTGGTAGGTGTGGTAGGTGTGGTGAGGTGTGGTGGTGAGGTGTGGTGTGTGGTGTGAGGTGTGGTGTGTGGTGGTGAGGTGTGGTGGTGAGGTGTGGTGTGTGAGGTGTGGTGGTGTGAGGTGAGGTGTGGTGGTGAGGTGTGGTGGTGAGTGGAGGTGTGGTGGTGTGGTTGAGGTGTGGTGGTGTGGTGAGGTGTGGTGGTGGGTGTGGTTGGTGAGGTGTGGTGTGTGGTGTAGGTGTGGTGGTGTGGGTGGTGTGTGTGGTGAGTGTGGTGTGTGGTGAGGTGTGGTGGTGAGGTGTGGTGGTGAGGTGTGGTTGGTGAGTGTGGTGGTGTGGGTGGTGAGGTGGTTGGTGGTGAGTTGGTGGTTGGTGAGGTGTGTGTGGTGGTGGTGTGGTTGTGGTGTGGTGTGTGGTGAGTGTGGTGGTGAGGTGTGGTGGTGAGGTGGTGAGGTGTGGTGTGAGGTTGGTGGTGAGGTGTGGTTGGTGAGGTGTGGTAGGTGGTGGTGTGGTGAGGTGTGGTTGTGAGGTGTGGTGGGTGGTGGTGTGGTGGTGAGTTGGTTGGTGAGGTGTGGTAGGTGTGGTGGTGGTTGGTGAGGTGTGGTTTGTGAGGTGTGGTTGGTGTGGTGGTGAGGTGTGGTTGGTGAGGTGTGGTTGGTGTGGTGAGGTGTGGTTGGTGTGGTGTGAGTGTGGTGGTGGGTGTGGTTGGTGAGGTGTGGTTGGTGTGGTGGTGAGGTGTGGGTGGTGAGGGTGCACACAGTGAGTGATGGGTGGTCAGGGTGCATGGGTGGTGATGGTAGGAGCATAACGATGGTGATGGAGGTGAGGGTGCTCTTGTGGTGAGGTTAGGGTGCTCTGGGTGAGGGCTGACATACATATGGGTGGCGACAGCAGTATTTGGAGTTGGTGAGTAGGTGGTGTGCAGGTGCTTGGTGTGATGGAGGAGTGAAGTGGAGTGTTGGGTGTTGGGTGATGTGGCTCACATGGCAACAAAGTGGCTGGCTGCTCTTGTGTCTAACATCCTGACACACTGAGCAGTCTGTGTAACTTTTGAGGTTTTGAGCTCAGTTTTTAACATCATATCATGGGATTTTAACCAACTAAGTGCAGCATGTGCAGCTCAGAGGACCAGGATTGTGTGAAATGAGCTGTTGGACCTCTGAGATTCTACATACTTTATACGCCAAATGTAGCAGCAAATATTTCCAAAGGAAATACTTCAAAACCTTCCATATACTTGGAGTGAATATCTTGCCTCATCACCATCCAAAACAACATACCAGCTTGTCAAAGCCTGGTCCTGTCAGATCTTAGAAGCTCAGCAGTGCCAGGCCAGGTTAGTACTTGGATGGGAGACTGCTGGGAATTTCAGGTGCCACAGTGGGGCGACAAAAACTGCTGTCATGTCCCTAGCCACTTTAATTAATGAATTAAAGAGGCTTTCCTGTTGTGTGTCCAGGAGGAGCCAAATGAACTGTGTGCTGCCTGAACTAAAGGACACAGAGGAGAGACACTTTTGTCCTGAGAGCTGTTGCTCTCCTCAAAGTGCTCTGACACAGATCTAACCCGACCTGACCAGTCTTCCAGTTAAACTGCACTGAGACCTTTGAGACACAAAGGCCGCTGAAAAGTGCAGTGAAAATGCGAAACAGATCAAACAGAAAACATTCTGTTTCACCTTGTGATGCCATGTGTTCATACAGGAAGTGCTCCATCGTGTTTGTAAACCCCATATGCCTTCTATTGAACAAAAGGTAAAAAGTAGCTGTTCTCTCTCTTTTAAAACAGCTGTCACACCTTGACGATTTAGAAAACGTATGCCGATGTATGAAAAATTCGGCAAATACACTGATGTACGCTGGATAAGTTCTAGGTAAGTATTGTGTAAGTTCTGAGCACGCTGAAGCACGCTGGCATACGGCGACATACGGCAAGGTCGTCAAAAAAGTTTTATCATGCTGAAGATTTTTCGACGTATGTCAGCGTATGTTTATATGTCCTGCATACGGGGGACATAAGTTGTAGGTAAATTATGTGATATTTGACAGACGTTAATTGTAAGTTTCACATAAGTCCAAATACATTGAGAAAATGTCTAGTGTACACATGACTTATGAGTAACGAGCTTTGAGCCTATGTGTAACTTATATCGAACTTATCTTCAACACATATTGACGTATGCAGACGTATTTGACATGTTCCAGACGACCGCAGAACTTACTGAACATGTTTCTAACTTGTAGTTACAGTATAATGGTGTATTGGCACCATTTAGGAGAATCAGTATAAAAATGGGGAGGAAACCGTCAGTTCTCCTCCAGACTTTGTGCTCCCATATATCATATGAACCAATGCAAAACACTTGATCAGAGAAAACTTCAGCCACAGAGGATCTCACACAGTGGGAAAATGTCCTCACTGAGAGCCGTCATTTGCATTTTAAAAAAGACCGTCATGTAGGCGATCTGCGGAGAACACCATACAACCTAATAGATCAATTCATTGTGCCATCTCGATAAGAAGATTTTATTACTCATCCTGTATTTCCATAGAATTTGTCCTCCGCAAATAATGACATCCAGTCGACAAAAGCGCGCTATTAATCCATTAGAGTCGTTCTTTGAAAGTAAAAAGGCGAGAGTGGCACGTGTGTTTGTTTATGTCCAGCACGCGTGTGAAGCTGTAGATTAGTGATAGTGACTCTACTTCCTGTGGACTTTATCTCCAATCTTTTATGCTTTAAAAAACATGTATCTGAAGTTTTGCACCACATTTCACAAATAATAATAACTCAGTTTTGTCTTGTATCTAAACTAGGAGTGCAGAGCTCTGAGCTGTAGAAGTGCAGTGGTGAGTGGTTTTACTGTAGTCAGGAAACAGCTGACGAGATCGCGCTCACAACTTTACAGCCTGTGGTCCTCAGACAGATCCCGCTGCTCTGACCTATCAGTCGATCTGTTGCATTCAGCACCATGGACAGAGAGAGACTGATATGATGATATATCATATATTATTTAAATTGTTGAGCTACAGCCTTTTAATAGGTGACCACACGTGTTCGTCGGCGATACGGTGCTGTGTGCTGTGCACAGGTTAGACCAGGGGTGGGCAAACTACGGCCCGGGGGTCATATGCCGGCCCGCCGAACTGGAATAAATTACTATAATAAACCTTGTTGATGTTTTATTTGTCATGCATTTCCAGCGTTTCCCAGTAGATGGCGCACTATATATACATTGAGTTGCGGCGTATTATGTTGGCCGCAATGCTTTATGGGAAAGTGTTCTTACAGGAGTTATTCGGACCATGAGTGAAGTAGTTAGATAGAAGACTGCACTGCTTCCATTTTGAGTTGGTAATAATCAGTCAATCAATCTATGGACTCTGAGTTGTAATTGTTAATGTGCACAACGTTTTGGAGTCAGGTTTTATCACACTCACAGGTGTATATCTGTGGTTGTTTGGCATGAGCTTTGTTTTTGAGCTGTTACCAGTCATATTTGAAAACGGTGAACTCACGATATACATTCACTCGTGGTGTGCAGTGGAGCAGGTCTCAACAGTTTTATGTGTTCTGAATCTTTCACAGCAGTGATGAAACGTGTAGCCTGCGTCTGAAGTCCTAGGTAAATGTGAATAAGAACATAATGAATCTGAGCTCTTAACACGTTATGTCCTGTCTTCTGTCCGGCCCTTCAGTCAAACTTTAGGACCCTATGTGGCCCACGAGCCAGAAAGTTTGCCCACCCCTGGGTTAGACTGTCGTTAGCCATAAGTTGTGGATGCTGGCAACACACTCAGCATTAGTTGGTATAAGTTATATATAAGTTATCAAAACATTCAATATAAGTTACTAATACGTTATGTATACTTCCAACTCATTATGAATACACTATGTATACGCCCAAAATTGGAAAAAAAACATTGATGGTTCAGCGTATGCCAGCATTTTAGAGAAATTCTGGTACGTCGGCATACGCAGGCTAAATCGTCAAGGTGTGACAGGGCCTTTAGGGGAGTCCTGGCCCCATAGGGGCCCCTCTTGTACATGTTTATAGTGATAGGGGAAACCGGAGCTCATAGAGGAAGCCTACACAGGCACAGGAAGAACATGCAAACTCCACACAGAAAGGTTCCACACCACCCCAGAATCAGACCCAGGACCTTCCTGCTGTGAGGCGAGTCCACAACTTGTAAACTGCCACTACATGAAACTACCACTGCATGACATCACAAGGTGGAAGAGAGCATTTTGAGCTTTGGACATAGACAGACATCTCCATGTTTGAGCAACCTCTTAATGATTAATTAGGGGTTAGTCAAACATAGGTGGACACAGGAGAGTTTGTTGTTTGTGGTGGAAATGATGGTACTTCAAAAACTGGAGCTTTTGTGGTTTTCTAATTAAGTCCATTTTAATAGTGGTTTGGATTAAGTTGTGATTCATCTTGCTGCACTGATGTCTACACATCTGTGTGTGAGGAACTGTGAGGTGAGACAGTGTGAGGAGGTGACATGAGCGATGGGGAACGCTGAGCTCTCATAAAAGTGTGGAGGTCCAGAGCAGCTGTGAAAGTAGGTCAGAGCTGAGCCTGTGAGGAGAGTCAGAGGCACCAGCACAGTACTGCAAATACACATTGGCCCTTAATGCACCACGCAGGGGGTATGCAGTACAGAGAGGCAGCAGATACACACTGCCCCTGAACGCACCACAGCCTGCAGGTCTGCTCAGGACAACAACTTATGTGATGATTCAGGAGGAAGAGCAGTTTATCCATAACCATGAACTAGAAGGTTCTCTCTTCAGATTGTCAAGTTTATAACATTTAAACATTTAAACAGTGGGTGGGTTTGATGAATGACACATCCCTCTGAAGTAGATCTCTCACAGTGATCTCGTTCTCATGGTGGAAAGTTACACTTGATCACAAGTTGGACTGACTATATATATAGATCAGAAAATAGTGTAATATGGACTCCTGTGGGTAACACATTGTTGTAAATGTGTTTCTACAAATGTTGGGCTCATATTTTACTTAAAATAAACATGTTTAAAAAGTTAAAGAAATTGATATCATAATGGATGTAGTTTGTGTTTGTGTTTGTGTTGCTGTAGTAATTGACTAAGTCGCAGAAGGAAAGAAAACTGAATTTTGACACTAATGTGGTGGTGACTCAGACTAGGGAGTCACAGCTGTGTGCAGGTTTACACACACAGAGTGTGTGCAGGTTTACACACACAGATTGTGTGCAGGTTTAAACCCATAGTGTGTGCAGGTTTACCCAGACTCCACACAGAGGCACTGAGAACATGTGTGTGACTCTCAGGTTAAGCTTTCTCTTCAGGCTCTCTGCTTTTACTCGTCTTGATCGGTTTTGGCTGCTTTACCAAAAATAGCAGCACAGAACCCCAGTGGAGCGAGTCCTGTTTTCAGACATGTTTTATTCAGCTCAGTGTCCATAGAATCACCTCCAGCCCTCCTCTCATTGCTCCCACTTTGTAAAAACACTCCTCATATAGACTGCTCATACAGTTTACTATTCCTGTGGGAGAATCCAAGTGAACGTGCGATGTTGTACCATACAAGTGCTTTTATAAGGGTTAGGGGGGATTACATTACATTATTCCCTTTATGTATCCATACCAGAACATTAACTATTAACAGTGTTACTAAAACCATTACCAAGAAAAAAAAAAAAACAAGAAAAAAGAAAAGAAATAAATATATAACCACTGCTTTGACTAAACTCTTGAAATACTGCTTTATTATGAATATATTTTTACAGATATTTCGTGTTTGGGCCAAACAAAATAGAGACCTCTTCTGGAGATTTAAGGCCTATACACTTCAAACTGAAAATACTGGCCCAATATTCCAGTTTGTCCATAATCAGTATCCTGACCTGCCCTCCAGGTCAGAGTTAAACAAAAGAGTTTCTAATGCCACTTGGACCAATCAGTCCTCCTCATCCTCCTCATCATCCTCCTCATCAGTAATTTACAGACTCATAATCCAGTGTTAAAGACTACAATTTAAAACACCACACCCACAGCACACTGTTGTAGCAGTGTCCACTGTTCAGACTGACACTGTGTGTCTCTGAGTATCACATGAGACTCGTTACACTGCTGCACTGTGACGAAGGCGACAGGTGAATCTCTGCATTACATGGAGCCTGTGCACCTGAACAGTGTGGGCCCTGCTCACACAAACAGGTCACTTAGGGGGAGGAATTTAGAAGTTTACACTTCTTTTTACATCGTTTTTAGTATACTTTTACTACTGTACTGCACAATGTGTACAAGCATATCACATGTTGATATCATATTTCATGTCGCTCAAATCAAAACAATGAACTGAACTTATCTCAGCCTTTTTTATTCAAATCCTTATATGCCACAGTGAGTTAGTGCCTGCTCTTTTGTAGCTGTTTATAATACAGGGCAGTACACTTTAAAACATGTGCCTGTGTGTGAGTCTGTGAAACTGTGCACACATGTGACACTGTAGCAGTCCTCACTGTCTCTTATTATTTAAAATGTGTGTGAGCACAGCCCTGACGATCTCCTCATCTTCATTTGTTTATGAGGATCATGTGTGGATCATGTCATCAGCCACACTGCCCACCTCTGTCCTCAACCAAATGTGTGAGTCTGCTCAGTGAAGCACACGCAAACACACACGCACACGCACACACACACACACACACACACACACACACACACACACACACACACACACACACGTACACACACGCACACACACACACACACACACACACACTTACAGCCATATGTGGCTATAACCTTATCTGCTCCTCTGACCCTCTGACCCTCTGCTGTCTTATATCATTATATATTGATATTGTGACCAAGATCTGGAGCTATGTATCAATTACTGAATTGAAAACTGTATCAGTGCAACTTACAGAGCTGACAGGGTTCAGGTTACACACTGCAGATGGAAAGACACACAGTGGGGTATTTTTATACCATTCATTAGTTATTCAGGGGTCAGTTCAGTAAAACAGAAGGATGTTTTTGTTATACTCAGGATCTTCCTCTGGGGCTTAGTCGATTAATCAGTTGATCATGTTATTTAGATGATCAGGATTTCTATGGGACACAGCAGAAAGAAGAGTGAGCTGAAGATTTTGTATTTTATGGTATTTATCTGAAAAATATTGTTTCCTAGTGCTTAATTCTATTTAAATAGTTTTTGCATGAACTTGTTGGGCCGCACCAATCCAGCGATATATACCTCTATATTATACTATAACGTGAAATCCACCAGAGCAGAGACTGAGAACAGTATTTATCTCCTTAAAATTCAGACTAATCCAAATGTTTTATGTGGCTGTGACTTTTCTCTCACTTCAGAGCAGCCGACTATGATGAACACTAAATAGCCTTATTACATAAATGTATTTGCCCAAACAGGGTGTCGCTTGAATTGATACGTGGAAGCCAATATCAAATCTAGCAATTATTTTCAGTTATGGCGCTGATATCCACTACCAGTATCAGATTGGTGCCTCCCTATGAACTTGTTTCTACAGGTGTATGTCAAGGAGAAAGCTAACCACTCTGCCACATGTCTGACCCTCCTGTTATCTCTGTGTCCAGCTGCCCATCCTGGTGTCGTTCGTGGTCAGCCTGTACTTCCTGGAGTGGACGGATGTCTTCAAACCGGCCAAGTCCGGGTTCACCTGTCATGACAGGAGCCTGAGTCTGCCGTACATTGAGCCCACACATGAGGTCATCCCCCTGCTCATGCTGCTGAGCCTGGCCTTCGCCGGACCTGCCATCACCGTAAGCACAACACCACATCCACCATAACCACAGAGGCTCTGCTAAAGCTCACCTCAGACGACAGTGAAGGGTCCCATACACAAACCTGACTCTTGTGAGACTAAAGTTATAATGTTGCTACCTCCTTCAAAAACAGATCTGGAGTTGTGTTCTGTTTCATTCACACCTGTTTGAGTAACTCTTTATGATTAGTCTGTCTACATCTCCAAAGCTCCAAATGCTCTGCTCCACCTTGTGATGTCTCTGCCCTGACAAAGTGCTTCTAAACTAGTTCTGTTTGCATGTTTTAGGACAGTAAAATTCAGGTGGAGATTATTCCAGTTTTTCTGAAAAGTTTTCTGTTGGAGTCTGGAGTTTCTTTCATGGTCCCTGTTGAAAATCCTTCATGTACACAATAGAACTGCTGCTCCTTGTGCACACATCCAAAAGAAACGCTCAGGAGAGAGCACAAA
>NW_026571070.1:35177005-35224505 GCF_026225935.1 Boleophthalmus pectinirostris
ACAACACACAACAACAACACACACACACAACAAACACACAACAACACACACAACACAGCCACCATCACACAGCACGGGCAGGTCAGACAAACACACAACAAACACACACACAACAAACACACAACAACAACACACACACAACAAACACACAACAAACACACAACAACACACACACAACAAACACACAACAACACACACACAACAAACACACAACACCACCGCCATCACGCAGGGCAGGTCACACAAACACACACACACACAACCACACACACACAACACACACACACAACAACACACACACAACACACAACACACACAACAACACACACACAACAAACACACAACAACACACACACAAGAAAACACACAACGCTGGATCCTTATTCATCTTCAGCCATTTCAGCTGCTCACGTCTTTGGGGATGAATAATGGCACCACTTTCTGAAACTATTGTGATAAAAATGTCACTTTTGTTTATTTACAGAGAAGATGTTGAACTTTGTGCCAGTTTTGTTTCATGTGAAAAGGCCCAGTAATTACAGAGATATGAACCATAAACCAGGCAGTTACACAGTAAACTCCTCACCTGGACAACCAGAACCACACATGGGATGAGCTGCATCCTAACATCCTGATTTGAGAGTGCGTGATTGACCAGTCAGAGAGACATATGGTCCCCTCAAGGTAAAAACAAACAGGGTTTACACGTAAAAAGGGGGGAAAGCAACATAAAGAAGTGAGAAACAGTGCAGATTCAACAATCAGCTCAGAATTAACAATTAAAGAACCAAACTATTATTTATTTCAGGTAAAAAAAAAAGTTATACATTTTATTCAGAATGTTATGAGAATTTTGGAGAGCAGCTGTGTTCTGCACTTAAAAGACACATGCTACAAATGAGCAGTTGTCGGTTGAATGGTCTTTAGTTTCAACTGAGGTTTGTCACACTCTGTGGTTTGACTCCAGACCCTTCTGAATTCAAACAGAATTAATTCACTTAGATTTATGAGGTGTTCAGATATAATTATATTTTAGTTTCTAAGGAACAGACCCCAACTGACTGGACACATCAGAGCAACATCATGTGACACTTTTGAGGAAGGCAGCAGAATGAAGTCAAAAGGTCCAGACAAATATCTGTCATCCAGCTCAGTTTTAAACTATGGCCTTTGTAGATTGTTGTGATGTCACATGACCACAGCGTCAGCATGCCATAACATGTGTTTATTTAATCTGTATTATGGTATTGAAATAAGTACTGAATATCTACAGCTTTTCTTTTCAAACCAGGGTTCACATGTCACTACTCTACACTTTTATTTATTCTGAAAATATTGTATTTGTTTTCTGTCTTATAAGTGGAACATTTTTAGATTAAACAGTAGGCTAAATTGGATGTGCCAGTAGGGGGCAGTAGTGAGAGAGTACAGGTTTGGCTGCAGACTGGTGGACTATAATTAGCCTGCTGCTTTTGGCACAGCTCTGCTCTGGCTTTGGAAGACAATGTTTCTAGTTCAACACAAATCATGATTTATGCAGAGTGTGGGGCAGCCGCACTTACATCGATTTATAATGGCAAGATTCAGTGGTTTCTGTTTCACACTGTCCTTTTCTCTGTACAATAGAAGGGTGTTGTACCATGAGTTATTCACCCTTTATCTCTACACAGCAGTCCTTAGAGCCACTGCTTTCACAGAGTACTATACTGGGTTCACATGACATCTCAATATTGTAGAGTCGCTCTGGTTTAAACGGGGCTGGAGGACACGTCATTATTCTCAGGTGGAGTTTGCTGTGGAACTGTCAGATTGAAGATGTGTTGACCTGGTTTAAGGTTCATATCTGTGTAAATACTGGACCTATTCACATGAAACAAAAACTGGAACAAGGGTGTCTTCTCTGTTGGTATAAAGGAACTAAAATGAATAGTTTTTTCACAATAGTTTCAGAAAGTACTGCCATTATTACTCTACTTAGTTAGTTAATTAGTTAGTTAGTTACTTAATGTCCCCGCAGGGAAATTTGTTTTCATGGTGGTACAAAAGGAACACCATTTCACAGGACAATCGCCCATCACAACACAGCGCAGAGAACACATAATACAAGCTTTCAAAAACAGTGATACTCCCCTTCAGTTAAATACTTAGACAGACAGTTCAGTGTTCACGCTATAGCTACTAATAAGCGTGTAAAACTGGCATTGAGCTAAAAATCAATCAAAAATCAACTTTCAGTAACAATGAGGAGACCAGATACACAGCTAACTACTGATATTTTGCTGCCGTTGCCATCAACATTCTCTGGTGGTGTGATGCTAACTGAAGAAACTACTTTGTCTGAAGCTCTGTTAGACTTTAATATGAGCTTTATTTGAACACAATCTGATCAGAAAAAAACTGATTGAAACTGCAGCAGGTTGTCCCTCACCTACTCTCCTAAACAGGATTATGTATTAATCACAATCTCCTGAAAATCTTCATCAGTGTTTGCTAATGTTTGCATGGTGTCACCAGTGTAACATCCATGTGGAACATCCCCAGAGTCATGTCACTGCGAAGTATCTAAGCCCCTGCTCCCCATCTGAAGTGATGACATCATCCAATTTGAGTGAATAAGTGAACAGAACTTATTGACCGATGTCCGTCTGTCCGATGAGGAAAGACTTGAGTATTCTCATGTCCACCGTGGTATTGTCTCAATAAAAATCCAAAAGGAAAACCAGTTTAGTCCCAGCCCCCTGCTCCTCCATAGTGAGTGTGTGAAGCTGGCGGTGTTGTGTGGAGTGGAGCTGATGGGAGCTGCAGTCTGGAGGGAGTGGGGGAGCACAGCAGAAGTAGGTCATGGAGCTCAGAGAAGAACAGGCCAGCTCTCATCTCTGCTCTGCCCAGGGCGAGAGGAGGGGAGCTGGGCACGCAGAGCCCGGGCTAAACAGGGGCAACCACTTAGTCAAGACTAGGCACTATAAACAAAGACCAGCTAATATTTTCACTTCTGATTAATGTGACAGAGGATCTATTGTTGCTAGCCTGCTTTGTTCTTTGGTCTTTGCATAATTCAACCATAAAGACTAGATTTCCTCTGTGCCCCTCCCTCCTGTCACTGTACGCCAATCAGAGCATGCTTCAAGGGATGGCTCCACACACAAGATGAATCTACTAGTATGACAGGAAGAGGTTTTGACTTTTTACTATAAATGAAGTGTTGAGTTCCACCCTCTCAAAGTATATCACAGAATTATTCTCCAAAATGGCTATTTCTCAAGATCTTGTCCCACACACTACATTTAGCTCTAAACAAATGAACTCTCAATACAGTCATTACAAAAGACTCCCCTTCTCCATCATGTCCAGCTCTTTAGCAGGCGTGTTGTCACTGCAGCCTCTCCTCCTCTTCAGTTTTGATCTTAAAGGAACTGTATGTGTCCTGTGCTCTTACTGTTTAAATAAAATACTATTACAGTCACAGCTCAACCTGCGTCTCCAGAGCCTAAACCTTCAGACAGAAACACACCCAAGTCTTATTCTCTGTATATGAACAGGCCATGACCATTTAAATCAGAGAGAGCCCCTTTTAGGTTTAAACCAACTGGATTTCAGCATTGAAGATGGCAGCACAAATGAGAGACTCATTCTGCTTTCTGATTGGATTATTACATATAGTATGACATTAATTCTTACATACAGTTATTTCAAGCACTGTCTGTATTATGAATATCTTCACAGTTGTTTTCTCTTACAGGAAGTCCTTCCCTTCTCAACATGCCACTCTTGCATCATTCGCAGCCGTCTATGTTTCGGTAAGAATCAAATAAATGTCAATGAGATGAGGGAGAAATAAAAAAAAAACTGTCTGCAGGTGAACAGGACATTTTTAGAGGTCAGTTTGCAGGTTTGTAGTCTCTAATATGTAATAGTCTAATGTGTAAATAAATATAGGTGTCAGTCATTTTGTGTGCACATTTTGTGACATACTGTATAAATCTGAAAAAAAAAAAAAGTTGTATCCTATCTGTTGCTCCCTGTGCTGACCAGCCCCTCTTTTGTGTTGTGTGCAGATGTACTTTAACAGCACTCTGACTGACTCGTCCAAACTGCTCAAGCCTCTGCTGGTCTTCTCCTTCATCATTAGTGCCATCATCTGCGGCCTGACCCGGATCATCCAGTACAAGAACCACGCTGTGGACGTCTACCTGGGCTTCCTGCTTGGAGGAGCCATCGCCGTGTACTTGGTACGACTCTGTGCCTGTTAGGGATGGGACCATAAGGCAGTAAGGTGTGCCATTCTAATGCCAAAATGTGGACTCATTTCCAGGTGCCATAGACAGAGTCCCTGGCTCCATGGAAAAGCAGAACAGATCGCAGCCTTGAGTTCATTATTAGTAAACTTCTGACTTCCGACTAGTCAACTTTTGACTAGAAAAAAAAAAAAAAAAAAACTACAGTTACTGGCCTTTTTTATTTTCATTTCTTTACTTGTGATGAAGTAAAGACTAAGCTTGTTTATCTGAGAGGACTGTCCATGACGTGTCCTCTGACCACATATGTCCTCATGTGTCCTCTGACCACATGTGTCCTCTGTTGTCAGGGCCTGTTCGCTGTGGGGAACTTTCAGCCCAGTGAGGACAGCTGTCCTGCTCCTGTGCAGCCCCAGAGGCCGTCCTGCTCCCTGCCCCACATCAGCCAGGAGGCTGTCATGCACCACATGCAGCTGAAGGCCATGGCCGGAGAAGCTCTACTGCCCACCTCTCACTCTGAGGGTCTGCTCCACCGAGGCCTTCCTCAGCAGAGGCCTGAGGATGGGCTCAAAGCTCACCCTGAAGGGGGCACTCTCTCCCCCCGTAGTGCTCAGAGTAAAGAGGCCTATATGGCCTTCAGCCACACCCTGCCTCGTGTGCACACGCCCCAGGCCATCGCCGCATACGAGGAAGCTGCCCGCCGCCATGCCGCCACCCTCCATCACGCCTCCATGGACTCCAGCCGCTCCAAACAGCTGCTCTCTCAGTGGAAGAGCAAGAACCACAAGTGCTCCCTGCAGGTTCCAGATTCTTTCTCCTCGTCCCTGGACTCATCTTCAGGGCAGTCCTCTCAGCACCCCCCACATCACGGCAGCATGGACCACCTCCACCCCGGTTCAGAGCCGTCCACCATGGGCCTAAACGGAGGCTTTGACTGTCATTCATACATGTCCAAGCTAGCAGTAGGCACTAGCACGACCTTACCCAGCAACTGTAGTGGCATCACTGGAGGTGCCAGGATCGCCATGCAGTCCCGGCCAGGATCTTCTCAACTCGTTCACATTCCAGAAGAAGCTCATGAGAACTACAACTCATCCCCGAGATCAGTGCCCGGAGGAGCACAGTGCGACAGCACAGGAGCTGGTGCAGGGCAGGCCAACTGGCAGAAGGCCGCTGAGAAGACCTGCCGGACTACAGATGCCCCGCCCAGGATCATGCAGGTGATCGCCATGTCCAAACAACAGGGTCTGCTCCAGACCTCCAAGAGCTTAGACGAAAGTAGTACAGGCACCACGACTCCGTGTCAGGGCCCCCCACGATACAGAGCACTCACCGACCAAGACAGCTCGAGCATGTCTGGAAGCACAGGCGCTATTGTGCGAATAGAGGCTCATCCAGAAAATAACAAACCTGTCATCCAGCCTCCTTCGACGGATGGGAGCGGATCATGGAGGTGGCGTTCCCTGGACCATGGCACAGGTGCTCGGGGTGGGGCCAGCCTGGAGCCCGGGGGAGGCCCTGCAGGTCTTAGGCAGTCCTTCGAGATGAACGATTTAAACCGCGATTCAGAGAGCTGCGAGTCCGGCTCTATGGACAGGAAACACCCCAATCACGTAGTTACCACCTCCGCCGCAGCCTGCACCCCTCCTGTGGTGACAGTGCACACACAGAGCATCCCAGGCCAGGCAGAGCAGAGGGCCCATCCTGCCGGTCTCTCCACCATACGGGTGACTCCAGGGGACGGGGGGTCTATCACTGGGGCAGGGGGCGAGAGTGCTTCTGAAACCCCCTCAGTCACATCCAGCCGAGAGTCCACACTCCGGAGGAAGGCCAACAACATCATCCTGATCCCAGAGAGGGCCAACAGTCCTGACAGCACCCGCAATATCTTCTACAAGGGAACGTCCATGGCTCCAGCTTTTAAGGAGTAACTGCAGCAGAACTCGGAGCCCCACGCATCCTGGAATGTGGATTTAACAAAAACAAATGAACCGAGTTGAGGCGGTAAATGTTGCACTAAAAACCTGGTAAAAATTAACTGCTGTCAGTTTAAGTAAATGTGCAGCTAAATAGAAGACCCACAAATGATTCTATGTGAACAGAAGTGCTCAGCTTGTGGTACATTCTGAGCCCATATTCCCTGTGGAGCAGTGATCCTGCTGCAGTCAAACAGAGCGGCTCGTGTACATATATGTGATGAGCATGATTTTGTATGTTTACACTAAAGCACAACCTCCCTGTGTAGTCTGAACAATCACTGTGTTAGCTCCTCCTGAGGACCACAGAAGGGCCCTGGAGTCAGCTCTGTCCAGGAAAAAAAAAAAAAAAGAGAAAAAAACATAGGGCAGCAGCAGACATAGTAGCAGGTTAGGCTAGTCCCTGTGTGTGACCAGTACCTCACACGTATTTAAAAAGATAAAAGGTGCTGTTGCAGACACCATGTGGAGTTCTATATGTGGACTGCTGATGTTTTGTACAGTCTTTATGTACTAGTGCACAATGGAGATACTGTTGGAACCATAAGTGTGCTTAGCCTCCTCCTGTAGCGATGAAGTCCAAAATGCTGTGACTGCACTGAGCTGCGTGAAGCTAACCTGTGTGTGCACTGTCCGGGACTACAGACCTGTACAAACTGCTTTTTATACAAACACAGTGCCAAAAATGTTTGATATGAAATGTAGCTGATGATTCTGATTTTGATTGCTCTCAATGTCACTGCCAAAAGCTAATGCTACAGTGCGCGAGGAAGTCCTCTGTTATTCAGGCTGTACTTCCATTCTGTCTTCACTGAACAAATCATTCAATCTTTATGCACAGTATACTTTTGTTTTAAAATCTGTCTACTTGCACTTGCTTCTGAATTAGCATTTGTATTTTCAGAGCTAAGGCTAGCATACTGCCTGAAACACGTGTCTGCCTGAAGAGTACGTCCTCAGCAGAGTAGCATTTTGTTTCCAGTGTAGCAGAAGGCCAATATGCAGCCATGGTTCTGATGCTGTGAGGATATGATTCAGAGTGCTTCCATTATTCAGACCAAGTTTGGACCATGTAGCAGAAGGACACATACATGTTCATGAGGGACTGTGCACAGAGCACCTAGACTGGCTTTGAAAACCAGACAGGATGAATTCATGATCTCGAGTCAGACTTGAGTCTAGATCTATCAATCCTGCCAGTCAAACTCAGAAGCAAACGTTCAAACTCTTATAGAAAATGCACAGGCTTGGGTCTGGTTTGGTTTGGTTGTGTCAGCATGGATCAGCTTTGGTTGGGTTGTGTCAGGTCGGGTCTAGCGGTGTCGGATTGGCTCTGGTTGAGTTGGATAGGTTTGTCTTGGGTCTGGTTGGGTTGGATAGGTTTGTCTTGGGTCTGGTTGAGTTGGATAGGTTTGTCTTGGGTCTGGTTGGGTTGGATGGGTTTGTTTTGGCTCTGGTTGGGTTGGATAGGTTTGTCTTGGGTCTGGTTGGGTTGGATAGGTTTGTCTTGGGTCTGGTTGGGTTGGATAGGTTTGTCTTGGGTCTGGTTGGGTTGGATGGGTTTGTTTTGGCTCTGGTTGGGTTGGATAGGTTTGTCTTGGGTCTGGTTGGGTTGGATAGGTTTGTCTTGGGTCTGGTTGGGTTGGATAGGTTTGTCTTGGGTCTGGTTGGGTTGGATGGGTTTGTTTTGGCTCTGGTTGGGTTGGATAGGTTTGTCTTGGGTCTGGTTGGGTTAGATGGGTTTGTCTTGGGTCTGGTTGGGTTGGATGGGTTTGTCTTGGGTCTGGTTGGGTTGGATGGGTTTGTCTTGGGTCTGGTTGGGTTGAATAGGTTTGTCTTGGGTCTGGTTGGGTCTAGTGGTGTCAGATTGGGTTAGGCTGGTTCGGCTTGACTGAGGTTGGGTTGTTCAGCTTGGATTGGCTTGTGGATGGATGTGATTGTGTTGTATTGGTGCTTTACAACAGTATATCTCCACACACTCACAGAAACTCTTCACTCTTCTCTGACTCCCAAACCCCTCTCAGTGAAACATCTGTGGTCTGGCCCAGTTTTCTTCAGAGCCACACAGTACTTGCCTGTAAGCACACAGCATTCTGTTGATGTAGGTCTGCAGTTTTCACAAAGTTCCACTATTGGATGATGTTTTACTTTTGGCAGGTAAGCAAGGGAAACACTGGTGCTGATTGATGCTTGTGACAGCACATCTTGCTGATTAGTGAGCCCAAAACTTTGCTTTAACCTTTGCCATTTCCAGCCAATGCCTAACCTCAACCTGAAACAGGCCTACAGCCAGACTAGAACAACACAGCCAATCAGAGGCCACGTTTCCCCTATCACCCCGTCAAAAAGAAGTTGGTGTTTGACTCTGTGCTGTGCAGGTGGACACAGACCTGGGTCACATGTGAGTGCCATGAGGTTTTTACACTATGTTTTATAACAAAAAAAACTCATGAAAATAGAATTTTGTAAAAGACTAGTTGTTGGTCAAAAGTCATATTTTCCTAAATCAGTGTTGGTGGTCTCCAGTGTAGAGAAGAATCCTGTTTGTTATATTTATGAACCTGTTTTTTGTTGTTTTTCAATCAAAAAAGAAAAAAAAAAAAGCCAAAGTACAGAAAGGAGAGATGTTTTGCATTAAAGCTGTACAGTCTGATGATAATTCTTTGTAACAGTTGCATGTCACTAGAGTTCATACTGTCCTCGTCCATCTCCAGAAATATGAGATTTATCTTTAGTATTCTTCACCAGTGTCTTACTTCACATGTGTGTCATGAATACAGACATTTTTGTCTCCTCCAAAATCCCCAATTACCTTCTTTCCTGATCTTGAAAAAATATTTTTATCCTGGTCCTGTTATTATGCTGATACTTTGCAATGTCATCACTCTGGGGGTGTTTTGCATCTATGTCTGGGGCAAATGTTCAGCAGATCTTTGAACACAGCCTGTTATGTTTTTTGAAACACATATTTTCAGGAGCCTGTGATCAATATGAGTGTTCATGGTCCTTATTAAGAGTGTGATTTTCAACTAAAACGTGAGAGTGACAAACTGAAAAACTGTTTACCAGTTTCATTTTATGTGTGAGAGATTTAATGGTACAAACCAGCTCACCTGTTGTGGTGTTCAGTCAGTTCTTTATTATCAGATTGTGAAGAATCTCAGACTAAAGTCTTAACTTGTGGTTCAGACAGAGCGGTGCCTCTAGTTGGCATTACGCCCCAGAGAATGTTGATGACATCAGATGCAAAGTGTCAGCTGAGCCAGTGTTCCCAAAGTGAGGTTGCTGTATGTCCACAAAACTATAGTATATGTTTTTAAAAGTTGGGATCACTTTATGAAACGATGTGCTACTCCTAATTACCTTTTAATAAAACATGAAAACGTATTTGTTATTGTTGTGCAGCATGATGTTATTTGGAGGAATTTGAGTTTGAAAACCCCTAATATACTTGGAAAACTGAAACATAAATGAGCTCTCTAATATGTGAATTCAAACCAAATGGAACAGATGAGTTCATACAGATATATTTATAACATTGTGGTATGGAATAATGATAATCATTCACTTTCTTCTATTGTGCACACATCATAACGTGGGGATTTTGTCAAATCGAATATATTTTATTAAAACAGATATTGCATTTTGTGAGAACTTAGATATTCTGACCAGCAATTACAACAGAAGTCATATTAACTGTACATGATTCAATTGAAAATAAAATATTTTGTAAAACACTTTGATATATGAATATTTTCTGCATCGGCCACTTGTACTTCAGAATAATCTAATCTTTTCTTGATGTCAGTTGAAGAAGAGCAGTGGAGTTGAGAATTTAAAGGGCATGTTCAGAGACAAATTCCATTACATGGATGTTTTATAAACAGCCAAAACTATGCCGATAAAATTATGTATTAATTTAAACAAAGAAAGAAAAAAGCATGACCCACAAACATATTCTGAATAATGTCAAATTTAGAAATTCAAATATATACACACAAATCCTGAAACATGAACTCACCATGCACTACATTTAATTTTGAAAATCACAAGAAATCATAATCATGTAGAGAAATACAGAAGCAACACAAATACAGATTTCTATCCTTTTTTTAAATTTATTTATTCAAAAATTTAAAATAGGAATCAAATGCATACATTAAAATTTTGAATCATAAACACACCATTCAAACAAATCATACACACAGGTTTAAAAACACGTGCGCACATTCAGAGTACATGCAGCAGCTCTGATTTGTGTGTGATTTGGTGATTTGTGTTTTTGCGTTTATGATGTCATTTGGTGTAAAATGACCACAGAAGCCCACTCAGCCCTTTAGATTCTCTGGACTTTTGGAGATGCAGGTCCTTCAGTTCTCCTGGTTCCACTTCAGGCACAGGGACTGTTCTCCATACGGTGTTTGTCGCTGACTGTGAGACACTGATTAGAGTGTCAGAGTTCTTTACAGCACCACACACACCTGCTCCAATAAACTCAAGATTCATGGTTCAAACTGTGCTATGATTTAATCTATATTTTTTACACTAAAAATGTTTAACAAAGATATATATGCAAAATTGACTTTTTTTGAGCTTTTAACCATGTTCTAGTGGTTTTCCCTCCCCATTTATTCACCTGGAGGGATTTGCATGTTTTTGTAAATTTGAAGGGATTTACATGTTTTTGCTTTTGTAGCTACCTGGCTCACACACTGAGCAGTTTTCAAAACTTTTTTTTTTTTTTCAGTCTTTATTTTCAAAACATAATTTTGATTATCAACATAATTTTGTCATGGATTATAATGATAGAGCTGATAAAAGTTGTTTTCTTTAATAAAAGTCAATATTGCATAATCTGTCCTCTTTAACTAACCTGTAATGAGTGCTCCCAGACTGCACTGAATGAAAATAGGCCAAGGCACAATGTTGCTTTAAATAATTTGCCATATCAGCACATTCCATCGGCATGGTGTTTATGAATTATGGATAGAAGAGTTTTAATTATTAATAGCTCCTTTGACATGACACATCTGTGCAGATTAAGACACAAGCCAACACAAGCTTAAGGTTAGACAGTGTTAGCTTTATTGGTAAAGGTAAAATATATGTGGATTTTTGACAGACTTCGTTTTTCTCATTGTATTTCACATGTTGTAAGTGTGCTGTTGTGTGTGGAGGAGAGGAGAGTCCATGCTGACCCCTCTGCCTCTGTGCACTGGTGATAGAGTGTGTAATATGGACCTGGAGAATGTCATAGCTTTTCCTGCTCACTGACCTTAGGACTAATAGGTGGCATTCACAACTGGAATTTAATTGTGTTCAAATCGCAGATGAACGGGCAGACAGTGTTACTGTGAGGGGATCTCCAAACGCAAATTAAACAAATCAAAACATGAAAAATAATTTACAGGTCCAGTGTGTTGCTTTTGTTTCTTCCTGGTTAAGTTGTGATTTCAAACCATACTTTAGAACATTCTCCATGGAGACATACAGTATGAGTCTTAGGCCATACTGTATGTCTGTATGTTATATGGAATATTATAGCCAAAATAACAACATTTGCATAGAGACAAGGGCCTCCTCCAGGTTAAATAAGTGTCAAGTTTGTTGAGATGCAAACCCACTCAAATAAGGACGGATGTTTTTCAAGTTTTCACATTAGTGATGACCACAACCAAACAAAAAAAAGAAAGAAAGAAATTAACATAACATGGCTTTATTCATACTCTATTCTTGTGCTTAAATGTAAATGCTATACAAACATGTCATATGAAGTGTGGCTTGAGTGCTGCACAGAGACGACATTCAACTTGATGGCATTTTAGTTCCACGTGGACAGGCCCAGTAATAACACAGACATTAGCCATAAAAAATCTACGTGTTGAAACTGAAATTCTGACTTTTTCAGTTTCAACACCACATGAACATACATAACACTACATGAACATACATAACACCATATGAACATACATAACACCATATGAGCATACATAACACTATATGAACATACATAACACTATATGAACATACATAACACTATATGAACATACATAACACTATATGAACATACATAACATCACATGAACATACATAACACCACATGAACATACATAACACTATATGAACATACATAACACTATATGAACATACATAACACCATATGAACATACATAACACTACATGAACATACATAACACTACATGTGAACATACATAACACTACATGAACATACATAACACTACATGAACATACATAACACTACATGTGAACATACATAACACTACATGAACATACATAACACTACATGTGAACATACATAACACTACATGAACATACATAACACTACATGAACATACATAACACTACATGTGAACATACATAACACTATATGAACATACATAACACTATATGAACATACATAACACTATATGAACATACATAACACTATTAGGGGTGTCAAATTATCGCGTTAATTGCGATTAATTAATTACAGTCATATTTAGCGCGTTATGTTTTTTAATCGCGTTAATCTCATTTTTAATCTCTAACTTTAGTGTTTCTGTATGCGAGTTGCTTTATTATAAAACCTGTTTTTATGTGTTGTTGGGACAATAACACACACACACACACACACACACAAAAAACACATTTATAAAATTTTTTTATTTCGGTAATTCCTCTCATTACCGGAAACCCACACAAAACGCGCGCAGTAAGAGCGATGTGAACGTCATGTTAAAGTTGGCGGCGTCAGGCACAGTGGACGAGGTCGTAGAGCCAGTAGAACAGAGGCAGCAGTGCACAGGTAAAAACACATTTGTGTCTTGGAAATTATTCTCCCGACGTGAAATATAAAAGAAAATAACAAATATCGGCTGAAAACAACCTGCATAGGCTCATGATGTCTGCACTACTGTCCTATAGTGACCTGCCACATGAGGGGACACGCACACAAACACACACAAACACAAACACACACAAACAAACACACACCTTCATCATCGTCATTAACCTGAGAACGCGCGGACCACATTTCCTTCCGTAGACACTGCGCGGACATCGCTGTCCTCCCGTGAGCCGCGTGTGGATCGTGTTTTCTTGCGTACGCTGCGTAAACCGCGCTTCCTCCTGTGCGCCTCTAAACCAGAACTAACACCAAGACTAAAACCAGGACTAAACCAGGACTAAACCAGAACTAAAACTAGAACTAAAACCAGGTCTAAACCAGGACTAAACCAGAACTAAAACCAGAACTAAAATCAGAACTAAAACCAGGTCTAAACCAGGACTAAACCAGGACCAAACCAGAACTAACACCAGGACTAAAACCAGGATTAATCCATTCCAGGACTAAACTAGGACTAAAGTAGGACTAAAGCAGGTCTAAACCAGGACTAAAACCAGGACTAAAACCAGTGATATCATATATAAAGCATTTCTCTCTCAATAATATTTTTAATATGGTTAAGGAAAGACTGGACTTTTTATTGTCTTTAAGTAGACAAAAGTTATTATGTTCAGATTTCCTCGTCTTTGCTACTTTACAGCAAACAGTTTCTTATTCATGGAGACTTGGGCTCAACAGCCAATTTGGAGAGATTTGTTAAACAATAAATGACTTTATAAAGTCACTTTTTTTGTTCTATATCAGTCTTTTGATCTGCCACAATAATGTAATAATGAATTTAAATGAAAATACCTCAAATTGAAGGCTTTTCTCAGCTATTTTTAGGTGAGATTAAAATGAGATTAATTAAATTAATTAATTACAGATCATAATTAATTAATCTCTAAATTTTTTTAATCGCATGACAGCACTAAACACTATATGAACATACATAACACTATATGAATATACATAACACTATATAAACATACATAACACTACATGTGAACATACATAACACCATATGAACATGAATAACACCATATGAACATACATAACACCATAGGAACATACATAACACTACATGAACATACATAAAACTATATGAACATACATAACACTATATGAACATACATAACACTATATGAACATACATAACACTATATGAACATACATAACACTACATGTGAACATACATAACACTATATGAACATACATAACACTATATAAATATACATAACACTATATAAACATACATAACACTACATGTGAACATACATAACACCATATGAACATACATAACACCACATTAACATACATAACACTACATGAACATACATAAAACTACATGAACATACATAACACCACATGAACATACATAAAACTACATGAACATACATAACACTATATGAACATACATAATACTATATGAACATACATAACACTATATGAACATACATAACACTATATGAACATACATAACACCACATGAACATACATAACACTATATGAACATACATAACACCACATGAACATACATAACACTATATGAACATACATAACACTATATGAACATACATAACACTACATGAACATACATAACACCACATGAACATACATAAAACTACATGAACATACATAACACTATATGAACATACATAACACTATATGAACATACATAAGACTACATGAACATACATAACACCACATGAACATACATAAAACTACATGAACATACATCACACTATATGAACATACATAGCACTATATGAACATACATAACACTATATGAACATACATAACACTACATGTGAACATACATAACACTATATGAACATACATAATACTATATGAACATACATAACACCATATGAACATATATAACACTACATGAACATACATAACACCACATGAACATACATGACACTACATGAACATACATAACACTATATGAACATACATAACACTATATGACCATACATAACACTATATGAACATTAATAACACCACATGAACATACATAACACTATATGAACATACATAACACTATATAAACATACATAACACTACATGTGAACATACATAACACTATATGAACATACATAACACCATATGAACATACATAACACTACATGAACATACATAACACTACATGAACATACATAACACCACATGAACATACATAAAACTACATGACCATACATAACACTATATGAACATACATAATACTATATGAACATACATAACACTATATGAACATACATAACACTATATGAACATACATAACACTACATGTGAACATACATAACACTATATGAACATACATAATACTATATGAACATACATAACACTATATGAACATACATAACACTATATGAACATACATAATACTATATGAACATACATAACACTATATGAACATACATAACACTATATGAACATACATAACACTATATAAACATACATAACACTACATGTGAACATACATAACACTATATGAACATACATAACACCACATGAACATACATAACACTACATGAACATACATAACACTATATGAACATACATAACACTATATGAACATACATAACACCATATGAACATACATAACACTACATGAACATACATAACACTACATGAACATACATAACACTACATGAACATACATAACACTACATGAACATACATAACACTACATGAACATACATAACACTACATGAACATACATAACACTACATGAACATACATAACACTACATGAACATACATAACACTACATGAACATACATAACACTATATGAACATACATAACACCATATGAACATACATAACACTATATGAACATACATAACACCATATGAACATACATAACACTACATGAACATACATAACACTATATGAATTACACAAAACTGTGAAATGCTCAAAAAATGACATTGTTTTCCAGGTCAATATTGTATTTATCTATTCTTTACTTCAAACACAAATTTCATTCAGTCCATAGTTAAAAAGAAACACTGGACACAAAAACACACAAGGCAACCACATGAGTCCTTACAGTTCAAAGTGTTAAAGTGTGGAGTTTCAGTGCTTTCTGAGCAGAGGTGTAGCATCATGAGCCCATTTGAGAATTGGTCAACGCCATATGTTGTATTCATCTTAAAATCTAAATCATTTACTTCTGATCAACATAAACACTTAAAAGAACAGAGCACCACACGAGCACTAATGACAGTGAGGAAGAGTCATTGATATTTACAACTGTCTTGTGATGTACTTACACTTTTGTCCAGTGGAGGGCAATGTGCACGTTATGATGACAGCTAAACCTGGAGGCTCGCTCCATTTCAACTGGGAAATACATACTTATGTGAAAGCTGCAAATGTCATGTGTGTGTGTGTGTTTAATACAGTATCATCTATTTTGGTTTCAACATTCGTGGTTATTTATATTAGTCAGGGAGCCAAAGTCTCAAAAGCTCTAGAAAATGGGTTGAACCTGACATCGCCTGCCATAGTTTTTATTTGTGTTTTTTTTGTTAACTGTGACCCTGACGACCAATAATTGGAGGGTCTGCTCTTCCGAAAATATCGCGAAAAAAAAATTGTGGCCATTTTAGTGTAGATAGGGGTGTCAAATTATCACGTTAATTGCGATTAATTAATTACAGTCATATTTAGCGCGTTATGTTTTTTAATCGCGTTAATCTAATTTTTAATCTCTAACTTTAGTGTTTCTGTATGTGAGTTTCTTTATTATAAAACCTGTTTTTATGTGTTGTTGGGACAACAACACACACACACACACACATTTATACATTTTTTTATTTCGGTAATTCCACTCATTGCCGGAAACCCACACAAAACGCGCGCAGTAACAGCGTAAGTAAACGTCATGTTAACGTTGGCGGCGTCAGTCGCACAATGGACGAGGTCGAAGAGCCAGTAGAACAGAGGCAGCAGTGCACAGGTAAAAACACATTCGTGTCTTGGAAATTATTCTCCCGACATGAAATATAAAAGAAAATAACAAATATAATATCGGCTGAAAACAACCTGCATAGGCTCATGATGTCTGCACTACTGTCCTATAGTGACCTGCCACATGAGGGGACATGCACACAAACACAAAAACACACACAAACACACACAAACAAACACACACCTTCATCATCGTCATTAACCTGAGAACGCGCGGACCACGTTTCCTTCCGTAGACACTGCGCGGACACCGACGTGAGCCGCGTGTGGATCGTGTTTTCTCGCGTACGCGGCGTAAACCGAGCTTCCTCCTGTGCGCCTCTAAACCAGAACTAACACCAAGACTAACACCAGGTCTAAACCAGGTCTAAACCAGGACTAAACCAGGACTAAACCAGAACTAAAACCAGAACTAAAACCAGGTCTAAACCAGGTCTAAACCAGGACTAAACCAGAACTAAAACCAGAACTAAAACCAGAACTAAAACCAGGTATAAACCAGGTCTAAACCAGGTCTAAACCAGGTCTAAACCAGGTCTAAACCAGGACTAAACCAGGACTAAACCAGGACTAACACCAGAACTGACACCAGGACTAAAACCAGGATTAATCCATTCCAGGACTAAACTAGGACTAAAGTAGGTCTAAACCAGGTCTAAACCAGGACTAAAACCAGTGATTTCATATAAAAAGCATTTCTCTATCAATAATATTTTTAATATGGTTAAGGAAAGACTGGACTTTTTATTGTCTTTAGACAAAAGTTATTATGTTCAGATTTCCTCGTCTTTGCTACTTTACAGCAAAGAGTTCCTTATTCATGGAGACTTGGGCTCAACAGACAATTTGGAGAGATTTGTTAAACAATAAATGACTTTATAAAGTCACTTTTTTAAATCTATATCAGTCTTTTGATCTGCCACAATAATGTAATAATGAATTTAAATGAAAATACCTCAAATTGAAGGCTTTTCTCAGCAATTTTTAGGTGAGATTAAAATGAGATTAATTAGATTAATTAATTACAGATCATAATTAATTAATCTCTCAATTTTTTTAATCGCATGACAGCACTAAGTGTAGGTAACCTTCATTTTGTGATAGAACATTTTGAAAAATGAAAAATTTTCTCAAATCCTCAGTGGATTGGGTAAGCTGTCTACAAATGCATTCCAGATGCAAAGAACATATGTGGTGACAAGATTCAGTGAAAAAAATATTCATAAAACACATTTCTACATGATTTTGGCTCAATTTAATGCCAAAAAATAAGGCATTTTTTCACATTTTTCCAATATGTTCATCTTTACCTCATTGGCAATCAACTATTCCCCCAAGTTTTGACATCAGCCAATATGCCATTCTTTTCTTCAAACAGTATAGTCATTCCACAGAAAAAAATAGAAAAATCCAACCAAAATCAATGGATCTGTGATGATTTCATTACCATCAACAGGCCCAGAACCTCAATAGAAATTTAGGCTCCTCTCAACATTCCATAAGGCACACTGGATATTTAGCATGGTTGTTAATGTCCACATTATTAAAAATCATGGTCCCTCACTCCACCTTGTTCACGAATTTAAAAAGTCAACGCCAAAGCAAAAGGCACCAGCTGTTCACCAAGAAACACCTTCCACTGCAAAGAGACCAAGACGTGATGTTTCTGTAAAACCACAAGAACAAGAAAGTGTAGCTCAGTCTGTTTGTCTTCTGTACGTCTTACTTAACAAATGGGATTTTACTTTGATGTTGCTCCACATACAAAATGTTCTATGCAAACTCAGGATGAGTTAGGCAGTCAAAGATTTCCTTTTTGGTTCTTCCTGTGGATCAATCCTGCCCATCACCTTCACCTTCCACTATTTTTTAATTCCGTTGTGAAGAGAAACAGTTTGAACAGAGGTTTGATTCACTTTTGCATTTATGGAGTTTGCAAACAAATTTCTCTAGTCGTTTTCCACTGTTAGGATCCAACAACCACACAATTAACGATATCTGAATCACAAAACTAAAATATGACAATATCAGAACCAGAAACAAAAGTGATATGGTTCAAAAGACTTGAAAAGATCGACTTTGACAATAAATTCCACTGGGAAAACAAACATGGAGGTTTGATGCTCACTCTTTTGGAAAATCCTTCCCAGTATGAATTGCACAATGACCGGAAGTCTGAGATTCTTGATGCATCTGTAGGACGCCCAACAAAACCTCATATTGGAAAAATGTGAAAAAAATGCCTTATTTTTTGGCATTAAATTGAGCCAAAATCATGTAGAAATGTGTTTTATGAATATTTTTTTCACTGAATGTTGTCACCACATGTGTTCTTTGCATCTGGAATGTATTTGTAGACAGTTTACCCAATCCACTGAGGATTTGAGGAAATTTTTCATTTTTCAAAATTTTCTATCACAAAATGAAGGTTACCTACACTAAAATGGCCACAATTTTTTTTCGCAAAATTTCCGGAAGAGCAGACCCTCCAATTATTGGTCCTCATAGTTACAGTTAACAAAAAAAACACAAATAAAAAGTATGGCAGGCGATGTCAGGTTCAACCCATTTTTGAGACTTTGGCTCCCCGACTATATAAAAGTAAGACAAACCCTACAGGCCCCTTTCCTCCATCTGAAATGATGACATCATACAAAATTAGAATATCAGCACAACATATCCTATTGAGCAGGTTACCATAGTAACCAATGTGGGCTGCTCCACACGTGCACTGGTCAAGTCTGACACATAGCACATTTTCATTTGTTCAGTTTTATTTGATTAATACTGTTTTAGATGCCATTGTATAATTACATAGAAAGTATGGAGTCATACAGCTTATAGTTATTTCTCATTTCTGTCCTTTCTTCTGGTTGTGTAAATTTCAGGATAGTTAGCTACACAGCAGCGCCCTCCACTGGACACATACTGAAGTATACCTGCAAGGACCAAAGTACTCACTGTTAACACATACACCACTGTCAAAATATCAGCAACGATTTCTTTATTTATTTTTTTATATATTTAGCACAGGTACTATCCACCAAACCAAGTCAGAATTAGAACCACATGAAAACCTGTCTGACACACACACACACACACACACACATTTGAACATTCTTATTCTCATCCCTGTGCTTCCATTTCCACCACTGTGTGCCTGAGCTGGTCTCCTGAATACTGCACACTCACGTACTCCGTACGAGTGTTGTCACTGTGCTAACATTTCATATTCGATTTTGATATTAAGGAATAAACTCGATACTTAATACCGATCCTAACACCAAAAATGATAATAAAACACACACTCTTTACTTAGACGATAGAATGTGATTTTCCACATTACATTGTAGAACTTTCTTTCCTATTCCCATGTGTGTTATATGTGTGTAATGGTCAGTGGTGCAGTAGGTTCATGTTGGTCCGTGTGTATACTAGTCTATGTGCTCTTGTACGTGTTCTGATACAACTCAACATCATTATAAAGATATTCAGGAAAGGTTCATTTCTGTACTATGAATGAGACTTGTTTAGTATCGATACCACCTGCTCAAATGAGTATTTAGTTTCAGTGCTGTTATTAGTATCAGATTTCAGCACTGCTCTGTATTCTTCCAGTGCACAGTTGAATGTTGGTGTGTGTGAGAGGTTCAGAGTGAGAGAGGGAGGCTGGAGCACACAGCAGCCTGACCCCAGCTCCAGACTGCACCACTGTCATTCATCACTCACATGTATCTTCATAGTGTTACTGCTATACTATACGACAATCCCCTGGCCAGAGCTACAAAGAGGTTTTCTGCCATGAGTCTGATACTTCTTAATATTTCTCTGTATCTTTTAACACAGTGTGGGACATCAGTCTGGTTAGGACACACTCCTCTGCATCTCAAGCCAGTGTGACCAGATGAGGGCGCTAGATAACCAGACTAAATACTTCAGTTGTTGAAGCCACGCCATCCCCAATATAAAGTCAAATGTACCCAGCACAGGTTAGCTTTGACTTAACAGCGACCTACAAGTTACACTTTTTTATTCCAAAATAATGGTAAATTATTGAGTTTACACGTCTTTTACCCCATTGCAGCTCACATCACTTCACATGAGGATAAAGGTTCTTTACAGGTATGCAGCAGGATACATCCTAGGCAGGGCCTTACCTCCACATCACCACAGAACATGGAACATTTCTCAGCATAGAGGAGAGGTCTGTCACCATGAGCCCATCAACAATATCATCCGAACATGTTCACAATGAACTACAACAGCTTCAGAAGCTCAGCAGGGCCAGACCTGGTTAGTACTTGGCTGGGAGACCACTGGGAAAATCAGGTGCCAAAGTGAGGCGCCAGTGGCAACAGACTGTTGTTGTGTCCATAAGCAAGACACTTCACTCACATTGTCTAGTATTAAAGTGGTGTGTGTGCAAGTGTTATTATTATTATTATTATTATTATTATTATCACTGCTATTTCAACTGGAATTATATTGTATTAGATTGATCAATAATAGATCAATAATATTGTGAAGGCACGATAAACAGCCAGTGCTTTTCTTACTGCTGCTGCTACTAAAACTAATATTTGTAGTCTGGTCATGAGTCTTGTCTTCACAGGTACTGAAACTATATGAGCCAATAGTGTGACACTGTCAGGCATTTAGAATAAAATAAGGATTTCCTGAGCTGCCTGAGTAAATTACAGAAGCTCAACAGGGCCAAAACTCACATTTAATAATGTGTATTATTCTGAGGGTAATGCAGTGTTGTGCTGTAGTCACATAAAGACTTAAGTGCCTGGTGCTGAGTTCTATGTTTATCCAGAGCGCCCCTGCTCGGCTCTGGAGCTGTTACCGTGGAAACCGCAGAGCGAGCTGTGATTGTGTCATGATGAGCCCGGCAACAGCAGAATCAGCCAAATGTGATCACAGAGCGACCGGCACAGATCTGTGTACAGTCATTTTACTGTTTCTATGTGACCACAGAGCGATGGCGTTTGGTATTTGGTGGCTTAGGGCAAAGCACTGTCACTCACAGCAAGCAGAATGTTTCACCCTGTGTTGGGTGAGAATCCCCCGGGCATTCTGTTTAACCCCATCTGCCCTAAATCCTCCAGTTTAGGTAGTCCTGACCAAGACCTGGTCATGATCTGGAGATAGGTCCCTGGACGCCCTCTGCCCCCTGCAGCACTGAAGAATGCAGAGGACACATTTCTCTGAGAGAGAGTCTTTATTGTCCTTCATCAGTTCTCCTCGCTCACACACAGATCTTGATGGTAGAATCCCCGTATCCTCCTCCTCTCTGATCTGGAGTAAGGACTGTTGCTATGGTAACTGCCTCCTTTAGCTGCAGAGCTGAGTGTGCCTCTGTGTAAGATCACAGAGACAAAGCTTTCAGTATGAATGAGCATAACCCAGAGGACAGGAGCCTGTACCTGAGCACTACTGAGCACGTGCAGGAGGAGCACCAGGGCAGGGGGCGGGGCTAACAACCAGGAAGTGTTTGACTTTTGGGGCCCTTAATGTTTGTGGTGGGGCCTCTTCAATCTTTATGAAATGGTTCACAGCCTGATGTAGACTGACTTTGGTTCTGTTATTATCCTGGTCTAGTCCTGATATATTTCTGGTTTATTTAATCTCAGTTTAGTTCCACTTTAATGTGGTGTGTGCAGCTTTTTTCTTCTTTGGCCTGGAGCAGGACCTCTTACTGCTTGTTTCTATGGAATTTTTTTAAATTTATTTTTTTTTATCTATAATAGTGTGTAATAGTGAGTTCTTCTCTCAAACAGAAAACACTTTACAGTCACCACACCAGTTTGTCAAAGTCTGATCCTGTCAGATCTCAGAAGATCAGCAGGGCTGGGCCTGGCAGTACTTGGAGACCACTGGGAAAATCAGGTGCCACAGAGGGGCGCCAGTCACAAAAAACTGTCATTGTGTCCTTAGGCAAGGCACTCACTGCCTAGTAAAAAAGTGCAGTGTGCATGGTGGTGGTGGGAGGGGCGGATGGTGCAGATTGGCAGTCTTGCTTCTGTTCTTCTGTCAGTCTTATATATATATGTGTGTGTGTGTGTGTGTGTGTGTGTGTGTGTGTGTGTGTGTGTCTGTGTGGGTGTGGGTGTGTGTGTGTATGTGTGTGTGTGTGATGTCATGTGATAAAACAGGAAGTGCTCCACTGTGTTTTTAAACTTCATACACGTTTACTAAAATGATGTGGATCATTTCAGACGTGTAATTGCCTATCTGAAAACCAGCACTTTATGACATCACAAGGTACGTTAGAGGATTTTGAAGTTATAGACAGATTAATAATAAAGAGTTACTCAGACATGTGAAAATGAAACAAACACAAGTTGACTTTTTGATGAGATAATAACATTCTAGCCTGGCCTTTACACACTCGGGGGCAGGTATGACTTCTGACCAGTTTGTGTCGTACGACTTTGAAGTTATATATAGACCTGCTCTCACTGTCTGCAGAGCCTACAGAGCTACAGCGGACGGGCAGAAGGGGTTTCTATACTCTGTAAATCAACTGAGATTTAGCAGGTTTTATTCTGGATGTCTCACTTATCACCGTGTGTTAAGTGTCTTGCTGAAGTGCACAACAACACTAGGGAGCAGTTGGAACTTGAAAAGAGAATGTTAATATTCCAGCATTATAGCATGTTTGGGGTGAGGAAACAATGTTATAACATGGTAAAAAGCTAAAAAAAAATTAAAAAAAAAAAAAAGCTGCTTTTGCAAAATATCTGTATTTATATCTGTAAAACTGGAGGACAAAGATAGTACAATGCAATGGGGTGTGGGCGTCTTGAGCATTAATTAAATTAAAGATTAAAGATGAGTCAAACATGCACGAACAAATACAACTTCAGACGGTCAATGAAGAGGAAACTACAGAAACAAAGTTGAAAACAATGAAGGTGTGAAAATAACACCTTAAATACTCGTCCTTTGTCCTCCGCTCTGCCCTTCCTGCTTTCTTCTCATATGTCACTATCCACTTCTGTCCCACAGCCTGATCCACCAACTGTTTGTGGAGGTATTCTGGGCTCACACTTACACACACACACACACACACACACACATACACACCAGAGGGAGGAGGGAGGAGGGAGCAAAAGAAGAGAGAAAGAGAGAGAGAGCTGCCCACACACTCCTCTCTCGGCTCCTGATGCTAGCGCCGCTCCTCCTGCCTCCTCTGTGGCACATCTAGGCGCTGGACCCACGTCGCGGTGAGTGCTTTTACTTTGTTAGCCCGGTGTGAGGAGGGGGCTGTGGGGTGGTTAGCACAGAGGGTCTGGGATGTTCTGATCCTTTAATGTGCTCAGAGTGTGTGTGTGTGTGTGGATCACAGCGGGGGGCAGGTTTAACTTAGCACTTTCACTCCACTGAGGGAAACGTGTGTGTGTTTTAATGGTCCGAGTCCCTCTGCCCCTCGTTCCTCTACACACCGCACTACAGCCCCTGCTCCGGGCTGTGGTGCAGCTACAGGAATTTAAAGGAGACGTTTTACCTCAACAAACAGCGTCTTAGCAAAACACAGTTACAAGACTTTGTTTAAAAGAATGCAATTTTATTCCAAGTTTGGCCATTTTTAGGTTTAAATTTTCACTTCCTGGATGGAAATCATGACATCACACTATAGGGAATTCCTCAACTGTTACCTAGCAACCGTACTGTACTCTGGGTTCAAACTCCTCTAATGTACACAGAAATAATTATTCGGCAAATAAATATCTGAAATAATCTTGAAAGTATCAGAAAAACAAAAAAAAACAAAAAAAAAACTGTTTTGTGCATGTAAATTGTGCCTCTAGGACAAAATGTAATTTGGAAAATGATCCTGTTCATTTCAAGATATTTCTCAACTTTCTTCTTGAATTGCTTCTTGATTTGAATCAAAGTCTCACTGATACTTTCAGCAGGTTTTATCCTTCTTCTTCTTATTGTTATTAACTCAATGAAAACTTGTCCTGGCTGTAACTGCCATGTCTGAATGCAACAAGTTTATTAAAGACATGAACCATCTAACTGATGCTGACAGTGTGATGTCATCAACATTCTCTGGGGGATTGAAGCTAACTTGAGGCACTGCTCTGTCTGAAGCTCTTTTACTCAAGTTAGACCTTTATTGTTTTTAACATAGTCTGACCAGAAAGACTTGGAACAGTCAGTGGTCTGGTTTGTGCTGTTAAACAATTCAGATAACTTCACATTTTCAGTATAAACCAGCTCACTCTCACTGCCATTTGCTGAAAATCAAACATCTAAAGGGACCAGGAACACTCCTGAAAAAGCATTGAAAAAGCACCAGCGGCTCTGGTGCCGGTGTTCTAGAATGTGATGGAATGATGTAGGTGATGTGTTACCTCCAGAAAGTGACATACTGTGTCTTTAAGATTTGAACAAAAATCTGGTGTTGTAGTTTACCATTTTACTTCCTGTTTGGACACAAGAGGCCTATGGGACATCTGCTTAGAGGTACTAACTGTTGCCTAGCAACCATAGTGTTAACAAAGGCCAAAATGACACCGACGTTATGATTAGACTAATACAAATAAATGATAACACTTTACATCTGCCCTTCCTTGTGCCTAAATTGTCTTTGCATTTTGGATGTAGTTGTCCGTGTTGATGACGTAGGCAGAGGAAACTGTCCAGGGGAACTTCTCAACTTTTTCCATAATCTGTGACTGAACTGATGTAAAACCTGAGCACACGTGTTGTCCACCAAAACAGGTCAGGATCAGAAACACATGAAAACCTGTCATCTGCCGTTGCAATGATGGACTCTTCTGAATTTGATGGGGGTTTTTTGTGATGATGTGACCCGAGCCTACTGATACTTCTCAGCTGTTGTTATCAACATTCCTCGAGGAGGTGATGCTAACTGTAGGCACTCTCTGTCTGATGCTTTGTTAGAGTTTAATCTTTAAACACAACCTGACCAGAAAGAAATGATGTAGTTGGAACTACAACAGGTGAGTCGATCTGAGCTGTGAAACAAGTTTTTCTCAAATACCATCACAGGTTACTTAAAATATGTCATTTAAATCTGCTCTTTTTTGGACTATTTTAAAACTTTTTGTCTTTGTATCACCATGGTAACTGCTGAACATTCATAGACCTACACATACATTCAGAATTCCCCCAGCATGATGTCAGTGCATGGGATCTATTCAAGGATAAGTGGGTTCATTCTTGTTTTTTTCTCATAACAATGTGAAAATGGCATGACAGTGAGTGTGAACACAGCTGAATGATGCTGAGGTCAGGATTATCCAATCAGGCGTGAGAGTGCGTGGCCCCGCGTCCCCAGGTGATGACCTCACACTGTTAGTGTGCCCTGACACACGTGTGGCGTGGAGCTGGTGTCTCCATCACACACATGCAAGATTCTGATCATTCTCCACAGCTCCAGTTCAGACCATGGATACAATGTGAATGTGGAGCTGGTTTCACACCACCCACCCACATCCTGCTGCTGTTGTGGCACCCATGACCCCCCCATGGGTGCTTTTCAGATTCTAGAATATGATGATGTCACTCTCCCACATGGAGGACAGGAGCCAGTTTTTGCTATGAAATTTCTAAGAGGTAAATTCACAAATGTTTAACCTAAACATTTCTATGAGTGACTAGACAAGAAGGACCAGATTTACAAAATCAAAAACTGGGACATCCCTGGTTTGTGGTGGTTGATAATAATAAAACTGTGAAAAGAGTGAGTAATTAAAGAAAATTATTACACGCTCGGCTCTAATGTGAGTCAGTATAGTTAAATTTTCTTTGTGTTTTGGTCGTTTTTAAGCAGCTTTTAGGTATTTTACCTAAACAAATGACAGTTTATGTTTCTGTTTACTGTTGGCAGGTATTAAACTGGTTAAAAATAGGGACACCTGGGAGATTTTTTTATATAAAACTGGGACAAATCAGTGATTTTGTATAAATGTGCTAGAACAGGGGACACAGTAGAGACACAGTAGGGACATTTGGACTAGACGCCACATGCTGACTGATAATAACAGACATGTGCATTGTGCTGTGGTCATATGAGCTGCTCTCCTGTGTGCTTAATGTGAACAGCCTGTAGAAAGTGATGATGTTTCATATCAAGTACAGGTTGGGTTCATGTGTTGCCATTACACTGTAGAATCCCTATTCTTACTTTGCAGTGCTGGGGTGTTCTACATGTATCTCTATGGTGGAATGTTCAGCAGTTACCAGGGAGACACAATGCACACACTGCAAAAGACTGACAAGCACATTTTATCCCTCTCCAGGCAGACGTTTGCAACATTTGCAACAGCTAAATGCCAATTACCTACTTACTCCACATCCTTATTTTATGAGCCTTTTTTACTCAGGAGCCTTTTTTCTTATCCATGCTGATAAACGTGGATGATGCAGACTATGCAAGAATGGCTACACACAAACGACCTGCCAGAAGTGCAAAGTACTTTTGTTGTTTACAAAGGATAAAAATTGTTTCTTGGAGGACCACACGAAAAAGTGATGTTGTTCTGCCACTGTAAAGCTGTTACACTGTGCTTTATGTTTTCATTGTCATGAAAAGTGATATACACATAAAGTTAGCGTTCATATCATTTTCAGTCTTCAGTGTTAATTTACCACACTGGACCAATGCTGCAAATCTGCAAAGAACGCATTGCATGTGGAGGTGTCTCTCAAAAAAAAAAAAAGTCAGGATTGTTACTGAAATTTAATTTGAGCCTGAGAGGGTTAATACAGTCTTGAATGGGATCCATCCCTTCATTAGGACATGCCTCTATTTAGACGTGTTGGTTTTCAGACACTTTTTAGTATCTCTGTTCCAACACGTCATATGTGTGTTTTGGGCTGTGAGAGTGTCATCTCACTGAGCTGGTGCAATAAACTTGATTATTGCACCATTTTATTTTATTTATTTAGGCTTCATGTTGTTCTCCGCAGATCTCCTACATGATGAAATGAATGAAGCACAAAGGGCCCGTGTAGCCTCTGTTTCAGATGAGATATTTTCCTGAAGGCTGGCCTATACTCTTTTTTTAAATGCATGACTGTTTCCCACAGCGATCAGTTCAGACATTTTCCCACTGTCTGATCTCCGATATAGCCGAAGTATTTTCTGATTAATGATATATGGGAGCACAAAGTATCTATCACATTAATATTATTCATGTTGGAAAAGGCACATGTTTGAAAAATAGTAAAGTGGTGCTACTCCAACAATGAAAAAAGGTCAAAGTAGTGGGACGCTTGAAAAATAATGTTTATGCCGCTACTCTGACAATTAGACATCAATGTCTAAATGTCGGAAAAACAGTATGAAACCTGGCTGAACAGTCAAAAAAAACAAAAACAGAATGGATTTAAAGAGCACATTTTCAGGAGCCTGTGGTCAATGCGAGCGCTCATGGTCCTGTTTACAAGTTTGATTTTCAACCAAAAGGTGAGAGACTCATTGAAAAACTGTTGTCTAATGCTAACTAGTAATGACTGTAATGTTACCTGAGAGGGACTTGTTTAACACCACAGATCATCTCACCTGTTGGAGTTCAGCTCAGTCATGTGTCTGTGCTCAGAATGCTGACATCATTAACATTCCCTGGGGGTGTGACGCTAACTGGAAGCATAGCTCTGTCTGAAGCTTTATTGCTCAAGTTAGACTTTAATCTGATCTTTGATTTAACACAATCAGAAAGAACTGACTGAGTTGGATCTACAGCAGGTGAGATGTTTTGTGCTGTTAAACAAATCCCTCTCAGATAACAGTCACAAGCTAGCTAGCATTAGCCAAGAGTTTTTCAGTGAGTCACTCTCACCAAACTACTAAACACAAACATCAACGCTTGGATTGGTCACAGGCTCCTGAAAATGTCTTTTAGTATTTCCATTTAGTTTTTTTTTTTTTTTCTTCTTGAGCTTTCAAACCACAAAAACTCATATGGCTGTGTTTGATAATATGTGGATTGCATCACCATGGTAACTGTTGAATATTCCACCAAAGACATACATGCAGAACCCCCCAGTGCCCCCTAGCGGTTGTTTCCATTACTCTTTTGAATCTGGTGCCCGTATCCATGGAAACTGACCATAACAAATCACTATCCATGGAAACTCCATGGTAACCATGAATCTGCAGCACCTGTGAACATATGCTGCTGAAAAGTCCAATTTCTTTCTAAAGTTATTCAAGTAAATGTAACTGAGTAAATATATCTGAGTACTAAACACGTGTGGAGCCATGCTCCAGGCTGTATGTGAGAGGAATGTGCAGTGTGTAACAGGACACAGACACATGTTGTTTTATGGATGGTGTAACAGGTTTGAATGTTTGAATGAGCGAGGCTGTGCCTTGATAAGTCAGATTCTTTCTTGAAGGATTACACAGTGCAGCCAAAATTAGCCGTGTGCTGTCTGTTATTGTATCTGCAGAGGTCAGACGTAAGCCTGGCTAAAGTTAGCCTGCTCCTGGAGCTCGCCAACACATCCATCCAACACATCTTCAGCCCAATAAACAGATGACCTCAACTTCATACTCTTCTACTATTACAATACTATTTTGACTTTGAGTTCATTCATTGTGTGCACTAGTGAAAACTCACAAACATGATGATGATAGAGTTTTGAGCAGCCTCCTCATGCTCATATATGACCTGCGTGAAGACTGAGTGATTAAACAGTGATTGAGCTGAGGCCTGGACTACTCATTAGTGTGGGGCGTTGCGTGTGAACTGTACAGAGGTCTGGTGCAATGTCAGTCTGAGGCTAATCTGGCCCAAACCAGATTAGCATCCAGATCCAGGGATTAGCTGTGGCGAGAGCGCAGCCAGACAGGTAACACGGTCATCAGATCATAGCCCGAGCCCCTCACACAATAGCCCAGAGCAGAGAGAGAGAGAGAGAGAGAGCAGGGCACGAGGCGGGACTGACCGCACCGGAAAATATCAAGGATTTGTGCATCTAATCCCAAACAAATAATGAACAATTTAATACAGTGTGTGAGGGGCAGAAGTGTGTGAGGGGCTGGAGTGAGGGGCAGAAGTGTGTGAGGGGCTGGAGTGTGTGAGGGGCTGGAGTGTGTGAGGGGCAGAAGTGTGTGAGGGGCTGGAGTGTGTGAGGGGCTGGAGTGTGTGAGGGGCAGAAGTGTGTGAGGGGCAGAAGTGTGTGAGGGGCAGAAGTGTGTGAGGGGCAGAAGTGTGTGAGGGGCAGAAGTGTGTGAGGGGCTGGAGTGTGTGAGGGGCTGGAGTGTGTGAGGGGCAGAAGTGTGTGAGGGGCTGGAGTGTGTTAGGGGCAGAAGTGTGTGAGGGGCTGGAGTGTGTGAGGGGCTGGAGTGTGTAAAGGGCTGGAGTGTGTAAAGGGCTGGAGTGTGTAATGGGCTGGAGTGTGTAAAGGGCTGGAGTGTGTAATGGGCTGGAGTGTATGAGGGGCTGGAGTGTGTGAGGGGCTGGACTGTGTGAGGGGCAGAAGTGTGTGAGGGGTGCTGTGTGTGAGGAGGAGATGTCCCAGTAAAAGGAAAGACGGGGTGAGGGTGAGTTTTTCTTCATTCAGAGTGAAGTTTATTAAATGTGGAGGAGGATTCTACAGGAGTAACTCTGTGAGACGATGTTCTGAAATCAGATGAACAGGAGATGTGTATCAAACTGGATCTGGTCTGATCCAGAGTTAGTGGAGTGGACTTTCTTTGGTGGTCGACGTCACAGCTGAAGTCAGAGCTGTGGGCTGAAGTTCCTCCAGTCCGTGACACTGGTTTCGGGGTTTTCGAGGTATTGGCTCATCTTCATCAGCAGAACAGTGTGTGTCCAGACTTAGACCAGCTACTCTCCATGAATCCACCAAGGCATGGCCTGAGTAGAACTTTGTGTGAGTGATTATTTGTGGTGGTACACTTCATGTCTTTTGTCGCTCCAAAAACCTCAAACTTTAAGGTTCAAACAGGTTAAAATCTTACAATTTACAGTTTGACCTCAGTGAAGTAGTGCACAGGTCTCAAACACAGACTGTTTCAATTCTTATCACATCTACAGTAACTGTAAAAGGCTCCTCACCTCCACACTACACTGAAAAACACAGCTCCATGCATGAATACATTTAGTTTCACTTTCACTATGAAAAAGAGTCTCATTCCACTTAAAGCAGAACTAAACCAGGATTAGAACAGGACCACGTCTGTGGACCAATCTTTAACAAACAATATGATGATCCAACATTGTGAATGGACTGGTGTTGCCTGGGCCAGTAGAGTTCCATGCTGAATTTCCTGTGGTTGGACCAATCACAGTCTGGGGGTGGGGTCAAGATGGCTTCCCCATTAGAAGAATCAGCTCTATAGCTCTGTAGACCTCCTGTGCTTTGGTGATTGGTTTAGTCTGAGTCTGTTAGCCTCCATTAGTATTTCGTGCTTAAATATAATGAGATTTTGTTCTGCAGGTGAGGCGTGATCAGGGGTCCTGGAGGATTCACCTATAATACACATGTAACACTTTGAACTGGGCAGTCTTTGCAGTGCAGTGTTGCTTTCTCCATGTAACCTGTACTGACCTGTACTGACCTGTACTGACCTGTGCTGACCTGTATTGAACTGTACTGACCTGTGCTGACCTGTGGTGACCTGTGCTGACCTGTGCTGACCTGTGATGACCTAATGACCGACTCCCACCTGCTCAGGACCTGGACTATGACTGTGACATAGGATTATAGTATAGGCTGTATTCTTTTTGTTTTGTAGAGAGGCACATCATGTGGAAAATATTGTGTCTGTATTGAGCTGTTTCATATGATGCTTTTTCAAATAATATTTTGGGGTTGATTCTTTAATGTGCATTACATCTGTCTGTCCTCTGTTTCATTAACACATTATTGAGTCATATGTGTCTCAAGATGTGTGAATATATGGAACAATTTGAACAAAGGGCCTTGACCTCTTATCCAGGAACTCCACCCACACACTGGTATTGTTATGTGGATGATAACTTTTCTAAAATGAAAATACAAGATTTGGAACCATGTACTGCACATATTAATGCTGCAGATCCGAACATCCAATTCACCCGTGAAGATGCCAAGAACAACACCTTGACTTTCTTAGATTGTGCAGTAATGATAGGAGAAGACCGTCGACTCCAGGTTGAGGTTTTCAGGAAACCCACACACACGGACCAGTACCTGCTTTTTGACTCTCACCACCCACTGCAATACAAACTTGGAGTTATTCGGACACTACAACACAGGGCTCAAGGGTTTCCTACAAGCACAAAGGGAAAGGAGAAAGAAGAACAACATGTGCAGAAAGACCTTTCTGTTTGTGGAGATCCAAAATGGGCCTTCAACAAAACCAAGAGAACTAAAAAACTGAAACAACAGAGAATCAGAACCCAGGAGAAAGGGGGTAACTATTCCATACATGGCTGGTGTTTCTGAAAAACTACAGAGGATTTTCAGACAACATGAGATCCTGATCTTTTTCAAACCTACGAACACTCTAAGACAGAAACTAGTCCAACCCAAAGGACAAAACACCGAGCCACAAACAAAGCAATGTGGTCTACTCCATTGAGTGCAGTGAAGACAGCAGTGAATGCTACACTGGAGAAACAAAACAGCTACTTCACAAGACGATGTACCAACACAGACAAGAGAGCAGCAGTGGACCTCAGTCTGCTGTACATCTCCACTTAAAATCCATTGGCCACTCATTTGAGGACAGTGAGGTACAGATTTTAGTCAGAGAAAAGAACTGGTTTGAGAGGGGAGTGAAAGAAGCCATTTTTGTTAAAAAAGATAATCCTTCTCTAAACAGACAACATCTATCTCTTATTTACAACTCCATCCTCAAACCTAAATCAAAACAAACAAGACAACAGGTGTATCCAGGTCAGGTCCAGAGGTGTGGAAGCTCCATTATTAACATGAATTGTTCTTCTAATTAGACCCCACACTCTGTACAGGTCAATAGACCAAACTAACAAACAGAAACTGTAAACAAGTGTGTGTGTTAGTTTCAGTGTAGTTAGCTCTTCCCTGCAGACAGATATAAGAAAGTGTCCACCAGCGTCTGACCAGAACTGAAGAAGCAGCTTGGATGAGCTGAGAAATGTCTTCAACCAAACTAACGTTTGTCCAGTCAACAAACTGAATTTTCTCCCCGTCATATGTGTCTGTTATCAAGATGCTCCACTTCACCAAAGTCATTTTGATACATGTTCTGCAAAATGGACTTTTCAGAGCTTTTAACCATGTTATTGTTGTTTCCCTTCACCATTTACTCATCTGACATTGCATATTGTGATTTGTGATTTGTGCATGTTTGAGCAATCTTTAATCGCTTATTTTCAAGAAGCTATATTGTCGATCAACTCCCAGTTTCACCGCCACAATGACACACTCCGTTCTCCATTTATATTTGCTTAATGGGTGATACATGTAGGATTTGGCAGTAATTCTGGTCCAGATGTTTAAAAAATGCTCTGCTCTAGTGTGTTGTGAAGCTCTTCATACGAGGGTCCCACAGTCTGCGGCGCTTTGTTGTCATGATGTTTACGGTGGCGTCCAGTCCCACTGGACACCACAGTTTTCTAACACAGAAGTCAGAGGAGAGTTGTTTCTTTGTTAAGTACTTTTAAGATCAATACTGTGATTTAAAATATCTATATTATATATGATCCACGAGTGTTGTAGATTATGACTACAGAGCAAACACAACACAGTGTGTGTTCTTTAAGTCCTTCAAATTCCCTTAAAGAAGATGTACACAGTATAAGGGATGTGCACATTGTCTCTCTCACGCCTGCAGTCCCACCCATCTCTTCTCTCTTCTTCCCCTCTGTCTTTTTCTCTCTCTCTGTCTTTCTCTGTCTCTCTGTCCACCCCCTCCCTCCACTCTCTTCCCCCATCTCTCTCTTTTGTGGATCCAGCCCTCTTTCCCCTCTCCCTCTGTTTCTGTGGGTGAGTGCTTGTATCCTGGTAGATGAGTGTGTGGGCGCAGTACTTCCTCTCTCTCTGTCACTGGGATACATCTGCTGTTACTGGGCTGAACAGAGCGGCTCTCTCTGGCTCCAGTTCAGGCCTCTTCATTATCCGCACAGAGAAATGTGCCCTCTGCATTTGACCCATCTTTAACACCACAGGGAGTCACGCGTCAGGAGCAATGGGCAACTCCAGGACAGAAACCATATTGTGTGTCTATGGGGGATGTTTTTAAAGGGTCCATATTACACTATTTTCTTGTCTCTGTTAAAATGTTGCTCCTCATCAGAAACACACCTGGAGTTATGTTTTGTTTCATTCACACATGTTTAACACACAAACTCTGCACATTTATTTAAGCTGTGTCTAAAACAGAAAACATTCCACCTTGTGATTTAATATATGAAGTCTCCACTGTGTTTTTAAACTCCATACACCTCCACTAGAATCTTTTGGATGATTTCAGCAATTTCCGCTCTCTACTCAGCTAAACTACATGACATCACAAGGTGGAACAGAGCATTTAGCAACAGATAATAATACAGGATTACTCAAACATGTGTGAATGAAACAAAACACAACTCCAGGTCTGGTTTTGAGAAGAAAACAACATTCTAACGTGACTTAAAGCTCGCAGGAGTCAAAACTGTGTAATACAGGACCATTAAGTCTTTTTTTGTTTTGTTTTGTTATTTGAGAGGGACTTGTGTAACAGCACAAATCAGATCACCTGTTGGACTTCCATCTAAGTCAACTAGTTCTTTATAGTTAAAACAAAATTCAGATTCAAGTCTAATTTGAGTCACAGAGCTTTTGACAGAGCAGTGCCTCAAGTTAGCTTCACCCCCAGGTGAAGTGGTCATGGTGAAGAGAAGGGGGAGGAGGAGAGTCTGAGGAGGCTGTTCTGTTCTGCTGCTGTGGTGGAGATGGGAAATGAGAAGAAAGAGAGAGTGTATTTATACAAATGTATAAAGAGGTGATTGGTTGACAGTGACAGACCAGTGACGGGAGTAATAGTAGTAATAGTAATAGTACTACTACTACTACTAGTAGAAGTATTGTTCATGACAACAGTAGTGAGTTTCCATGTACAAACTACAAACCAAATGAGTGAGAATTATAAAAAGTCCTCATTCATACTCCCTTTGAGTGCCTCTCTAAACCCACATGTGCTTTGAACAGCAGCACTATCTGAGCATGGACTTTCATACTAAACACTCACCAAGTACCACATGCTAATGTGTGTGTCATATCATGTGATGTTCCTGAATGAATCAGCTCTTTTGAACAGTTCCTTGATGTGGACACTTGGAACAGATGTCAGTGTTTAAAATAATTGAATCTTTTGCTTCCAGATGTGTATACATGTATGTTTTACACTGAACCAGCACAAGAGTCAGTGCTGAAACAGAGCAGGTGACATGAATGAAAGGCACAAAAAACAGATTTGGCATTGTAATAACAGTTTGCTTTTTAAAAATGATTATTATTGTAGTATAACATTTTCAATGATGCATAAACACACTCCCACTCTCAGTTTGAACCATTTGAAATGTCTGTGATTAGTTTGTAGAGAAAAAGAGTTCTCATATTGCCTTGAATGAATGGCTCTTTGAAATGAATGGATCCTAAGGATTTGGATCCCATAAAAGAGTTCGAACGTCTGATCAGAAGCGTATGTTCACTGTAAGAAAATGAGCAGTGTTTGTGTGTAGGCTGCGTTAGAATAAACAGTATTCATGGCACTATATGTCCAGGAGATCCATTCACACATATTTGTACACCAGTGTACACAGGCACAGGGACTCAACTACAGTATTTACTACAAACTTTGGATTACTGATCATTTCACTTCAAGGTGCAATGTTTCTTTTTTTCTATTTTCAACCATAGAAACATCTGAATATGCTATAACTTTAATTCCACAGGCTACTTTTTATTAGCCCGATTCATCAGCCAGTAGAAAGTGTCTGACCTCACAGCATTAGAATTTGATCGCTCAACAGTAGGCAGGTACTTTTTTTTATTTAACCAATCGCTGCTATTTGGTACATATGTAATGTGCTGCTAACGGGGCTAACTGGTATATTGAGCTTTTTCCCAAATCCCATAGGAAGAAGGACAATAACGTCTTTCCCCTTGATAAAATTCACCAAACATTCTCTTTGTTCCTCGAATTGGGGGATCGCTGCCAACACAGAATGTCTGACTGATTGGCCGGTGCGCAGTCTACAACTTCTGGGGTTCTTGCAAACCGTCTAGTGTACTCCGATTCCTGACCTAGTCATTGGAGAGAAAAGAAATCGAGTGGAGGTACTAGGGTGCACCAGCCTGGCTAATTGTCCATGGAGACAAGCACATAATATGTCACATAATGGACAAAATGGAGCTTTAACTGTGTTCTAATAACAGTCCCTGTTCATGATCCTCCTCAGAGTTGTTTTTCATTGTTGTGGCCACACTTCCTTGTCAGTCTGATCCTGTCAGATCTCAGAAGCTCAGCAGGGCCAGGTATGAAAGGGGTGTGCACGTGAGTGTTGGAGGAGGCATAGGGACCAATAGCACAGATGGGTAGCCTTGTTTTAGTCCAGGGATCTCCAACCTCTAGCTTGGGAGTGACCAGAAGCTCTCCCCCTTCCAAATAGCTCGCTAAACTTAGACTTAGACTTAGACAAACTTTATTGATCCACAAGCAAGAGACAGGTGTGAAATAAGACATAATTATATATATAGTGTTGTGTCCATCATGTCTCCAAACAGCACAATGACACATGTCCCCCTTTAAACAAACAGACTGACTGAGGACAAGTTTGAAGAACCTGTGATGCAGATTAGAGACACACCACAGTTTAACATGTCCCTATTGTTCAATTATTTACAATCTTTTCTAGGGGAACCATCATTTTTGTCCAGACCAATTTGGGCAATACATATAACCCCACCTTGCCCTCAGTGGCTGGTACACTGGTGTGTGAATGTGTGTGTCACTAAAATCCATCCATCCATCCATTTTCGTCCGCTTATCCGGGGCCGGGTCGCGGGGGCAGCAGCCTAGGCAGGGACTCCCAGACTTCCTTCACCCCAGACACGTCCTCCAGCTCCTCCGGGGGGACCCCGAGGCGTTCCCAGGCCAGCCGAGAGACATAGTCCCTCCAGCGTGTCCTGGGTCTTCCCCGGGGCCTCCTCCCGGCGGGACATGCCCGGAACACCTCCCGAGGGAGGCGCCCAGGAGGCATCCGGAACAGATGCCCGAGCCACCTCAACTGGCTCCTCTCGACGTGGAGGAGCAGCGGCTCTACTCCGAGCTCCTCCCGTGTGACTGAGCTCCTCACCCTATCTCTAAGGGAGTGCCCAGCCACCCTGCGGAGGAAACTCATTTCGAGCGCTTGTATCCGCGATCTCGTCCTTTCGGTCACTACCCAGAGCTCATGACCATAGGTGGTCATGGTCACTAAAATCACTAAATAAAAATGTGACCATTGACCATTTACAAAGAACAAATAATTGTGTAAACCTCAAACTAATCACAGATACATGACCAAGAGTCAAATCTATTTACATGATTCAAACTGAGAGTGGGCGTGTGTTTACCCTTTGGAATGATGCATCATCTAAATCAAATGTTTCAATAAAGAATCCACCACACAATGTTAAAGTCAAGTCTAAAATGTTCTAAAAGCTTTTTGGCATGAATATGTGGTTGGATAGTTTGGAATGTGGATTCAAAATCAATAAAAAGAGGGTCCTGTGTGTGTTTCAGTCCTCTCTGACTGCTTCAAGAGTAAAAGAGTAAAGTGACTGTGGCATCCTCTGCTCTTCCTTGAGGCCTGTAGATAAACTGCATGTGGTCAGAGCACTCACAGTTTTACTCTAAATTTCTGACCTTATTCCAAAATGTTTCATAACCAGCGGCATTACTGTGACGGGCCTAAGGTCATGAAGTCGCCTTCAGGACTGGAACAATCTGTGTGGGGCAAGTTATAGCTGACCTGAAAAAATAGACCTGAGATTCTTGGTACAGTTTTTAAGATGTTATCCAGACCCATACTGTTGACCTTTGTTGACTTAAATACATTTTTTACTCTCTGTGAAATCTCACCTTGCTGATCTTCTCTTACCTTCAACTTCATCAGCAAAATCTCAAGTCTCAAAGTGAATATAAAAACAACTCTGTATCTGATTTACTCATGTTTTGGTCATTAGTTGCTCTCTTAGTTGCTTCTCTGCCAATACTTTTCAAATCCATTAACTGAAAATGACTTCGGTTTGAACTATTACATTTTACATGTGCACCTCTTTGGTTTGATAAATATTCATTCTAGAACATGCTAAATATTCTACAATTTTCTGAACATGCCGCCTGATGCTTCACAGTTGACACTGTTTGAACTTATTGTGTGAGCAGAGAAACTGTATAACTGTAGTGGACACACCACACCACTTTGAATGTAGGACTGCAGGTTCAAATCCACACTATAGCACTGTGGACTGTGGCTATGTGCAGCCACTCAAAATGGTTTCAGTCACTGCAACTAGTTCTACCTCCTTTACAGCCTATTATATGAAAGGGATGTTACTGTTATTGAATAGAATGTTTGTCTCACTCCACTCATGGTAGCCCACCCAGAACAGGGAGAACATGTGTACTAAAACTCCAAAGTATGTCAATCAAACTGAGTTTGTTCTGTCTTGTTAAATGTTTACGACTCTGCCGCTGTGGCCCTGGAGAGGTGTGCAGAATACTGTGCCTTGACCTCCGCGTGAGCCTGCGTTCCTGCTTTCACAGTGCGTTCCTGGGTGAAGTGAATCAGGAGAGTGACATGTAGAGTACAAGTGTGAGCGCCCCCTACTGTCAGTGCAATAAACAGAACCGTGCTAACGGACCAACCTCAGCAGCTCTGACAGCCGCGTAAGACTGAAGTGTGTATCTGCTCCTGTTTGAACCACGCCAGCCGTGAAATGAGAAAGATAAAAACATTCTGACTTATGAATGGTGTTATCATGCCCTCAACCGAAAATCTAGTTCTTCAAGAGTTTTGTGTCATTAAAGAAGGTGTATTACACTTCTATGGGATAATCACTACTGCCTGAGTGATGGTCACTCCCCCTTCAGAGCACTATCACAACACACTCATGGTGCATCGCACTAATGAATCTACTGCACATCGTATCAGGATTGTCAGGTTGCTGTGTACAGTTTTGTAGCATGTTTTGTATATTTATGGAGAATTGTTGTGTGGGAGTATAGGTGGCGTAGGCTTGTGGGTGGAGCCTTGTACAGACTCACACCACAGGTGCCAGCACTATAGCTGCTTCAGGATTAGTTTCCTTGTCTCCTGCAGCGTCTCGGTTTAGTGGTGCTCGTGAGTGTTTGCTGTGTGGGTTTGGTCTGTTTCTAACAGTGAGCACTGAAGAGACAGAGACAGTGGAGCATAATGGGCTGGATGATGGATCTGTAAACGGCATCAGGAGGGTCCACATAATGGATCCATTGTTAGTTGTGTTTATGAATGTCCATGATATGGATTATTTCTCATTACTCACCTAGAATCACCCTGTCCAGTGTCTCCACTGTCTGTGTGTGTTCATGACCACAGGCTGCTGGGGTGGGGGTGATGGGCTGTAGGGGTGCTGGGGTGGGGGTGTTCATTTGTTTTATTGACATTGATTGACTGACAGTTGCATCATTTGATGAAGGTTGTTGCTATGGTAATAGTTCATCACAGGGGTAGGCAGAGTGAGGACAGTACTGTTGTCAGAGTAGAGGTGGTGGGATTCCTCAGAGCTATGTCTGGACCAACCATTAAAAACATATTCTGGCTTCCTGCAGTTAGAGTCCACTTTAAGATTGTATTTGTTGTTGTACTGTATTTGTTTCTTCTTATGTATGTGAATGACTTAGTTTGCACACTGTGAGCAGAACAACCACACCATCTGCTTCTAGACTTCTAGACTTGTTCAGTAGAGATCAGCAGTTCCAGGGTTGAAATGATCCAAATGATTCTAGTTAAAGTGTGTGGATTTTGAAAACACAGTAAAGCACTGCCTGTAGAACATATACCTGCAGGGTTTGTGTGTTTGTATGTGAATAAAACAAAACACAACTCCAGGTCTGGTAGTGATGAGGAAACTACATTAGAATATAGCTCAGAAAATAGCATAATAAGGCCCTTTAAGCAACACTTGTGTTTTTAAATATTCTATAGAAATAAACCTTGACCCTGATACATGTGGTAAAGCCGCTGATTTGAGGAGTAATTTAAACTCCATCGAAACACTTCATTGTGTTATTCTCCGCTTTAAAATCAAGGCTGAGTGTAAACAATAATGTTCACATGTACTGTAGAGAGCTTGTACAGTGTGTAGCCTGGAGTGATCCTGTGGAGATGTGACGTGGTGTGTGGTGTTTCAGGTGAAGATGGAGGAGGAGAGCCTGCTCAAGGAGAGACTGCAGGCCATCACGGTGAGTCTGTCCAACACACAACTAACTAATGACACACCAGGGAAAATCAGTCTCTGCATTTGACCCATCAGCACAGTGACTGCCTCTCTCACCTCGAAACAAGAAGGTTACAAGTACAAGTCAGTGTAAAGAGTTTGCATTTTCTTCCTATGTCTTGCTGTATTCCCTCCAGTCACTCTGTTTTTCCTCCATCAACCCTCCAGCTCCAGCTAAGGGATCTGAGCTTGTCTTGGTCAGGACTGCCTTAGCTGGTCTATGTTTTGGGTTGTTGTCTGGAGGAAACCCACCCAGACACAGGCAGAGCATGCAAACTTCCCACAGATAGGCCTGCCTTATGCTCTGTGTTCTAGACACATATGGATATGCATGGAGGATTGGAGCTAGAGTGGGGACCAATTTTTTCTATCCAAGCCCGCGTCTGACACAGCAGTGATCGAATCTGACCTGAGTCTGACAGGCGTTAAGATATTTGTGTCCAAACCCAACGAAACCTGACACAGTTAAAATCACACTGTTTTCATAGGCCTAATGACACATAAATAAAGCAAAAATAATGTAATAATTTATTCCTCACCTCTGGTAAAGTGGTACATGTAAAGTGCAGCATCTCATCCACATTATCCATTGAAATTGTCCTCTGCAAATAATGTCCACAAAATCACACTGTAAATCAAGTCTGAGGTGTTCTTTAAGAGGAAAAAGGTCAAAGTAGTTCACGTGTGTGTTTACATCCACACAGAGCACGGATCGAGGTGAAGCTGCAGATTAGTGACAATGACTGTACTTCCTGTGGACTTTATCTCCAGTCTTTTATGCTTTAAAAATTCCATATGTGAAGTTTTGCATCACATTTCACAAATAATGATAACACAGTTTTGACTTGTATCTAAACTAGAAGGGCAGAGCTCTGATCTTTTGAACATTTTAAGAGTGTCAGAGTGAGTTTGACCCAAGCCCAAACGTCGAGTTCTGATGGGTCCAGATGGAGTTTGCTCAGGTTTCCCTGCTCTGGTTGGAACACACAGATCTGTTTATGTACAAAAGAGGAGCAGAAATAAGCCTTAAGGAGCGTGAGTTCTAGTCACTTAGCCTCCATGTAGCCGGGTACATTCTGTGATGACATTTCCTTGCGCTGTGTTACTGACAGTGGGGGAGCTGCTGTAGTGATGTATGTCCTTCTCTTATGAGCAACACTGACGAGGCCATATGAAGACATCCCACCCACCTGTGGACTTCCACACACACTCTCTACACACACACACACACATACACACCCACACGCACACACACACACACACACACACTCACCCCACTTCCAGGTTGAGATCACCTTTCACAGGGCTCAGGCTGGATTTTCACGCTAAATCTGGCAACCCTTCATAATGTCCACACCCCATAGGACACTGGGTCTGCACGTCAGCAAGACATGTCTGCACACATAACTGAAATGACCTGCATGACTAAGTGTTTGTTAACGTTATGGCGTGGGGACAGTCCCACACACCACAGGGTCACTGGTTCAGCTGCAGACTCTCTTTGTGTCCATGGGGGAGTACGGCACTTAGCACATTCTGAATTACAAATTCCATTAACAGTGATGTAGTGGGTCAGGACAGGCAGGGCATCTGGTGTATCCTGTGGCAGCTTTTTACTTCTAATGAAATACATACATGTACATTGTTAAGGGACTGGCGCAGCTTGCTAAACCTGATGCAGTAGTTTGATTGGAGGACACACGTCTGTTGTAATGTGTGCAGGACAAGAGGAGGATCCGTGAGGACATTAGCCACAAGAGGAGAGACATCGAGGAGGAGAAACTCAAACTGCAGTACATCAAGGTACTCCTCACATCACCACAAAGGGCTGATTATGTACTCATTTACTGTGTATCCATCAAGTCTGAGGTGAGGAGTGTAACTAATGTACATTTATTTGACTACAGCCACCAGAGGGCAGCACACATCTACCACAGACTATGCAGAGACAGGAAGAACTGTAAAAGCTCAGACAAAGATTCCAGTTTATTTGTTTTTATTTACAAACTGACATATATGTGACACAATTTACTTTTTATTATTAAAGTGTATCTATGTCCACTGACAATGTTCCAAAGTATGGTTTTAACTTCCTGTCTCCATGGAATCATGCAGGTGACCTCCAGAAACTTATGAACTGTACCTTTCACAATTTGCAACTGAATTCAGCAGCTGACACGCTGCTCTCCCTGGAGAGGGATGGTGGTTCTATGAGTCCATATTACTGTGGGCACTGTCCCTCCTCCAGTCATGTACATGACGTACACCCATGTACAGAGAGACAAGACCACCACCCACCTATCTGTATTTACTACAAACTCACTAAACAGTAACAGTAAAGTTTGTATCGGCCTCCTATTTGGGGACCAAGGAAAGGGCCCATCACTAAATCCTCTGTTATTACAACATGCAGTGCAGGTGGGTTAAAGCAGGTTAAGGTCAGGGTTAATGTTATGGTAAGACAAGTAGTAATATATATATAATACAAGTATGGTATGTATGGAGTCATTTGTGTTTGACTATGAAAGTGAAGCTCTGTGGTCAGCTCAAGTTGTTTTAATGATGTATAAATAGACTGCTGTTGAATGGAATGTTTGGTCAAGATCATGAATGTTAAGTCAGTGTAATGTGCTCACAAAGCATGGAACCCAACATGTGTGGATGTTCATGTTAGCGTCCTTATTGTACATTTGGAAAGTACAGCCAGTCTCCAGTGGGGAGTCAGTTTAAAGCTGTGTGTTCAAACCTAAATGTAACTGCACTGAACAGACTGTCTGTCTGAAATGTGAAAATGGGAGCACAAAAAGTTTTGTCTCTTTTATATATCAAAAAAGTGTCAAGTGTAAAGCTGGATAAAAGAGTGAAATAAATGTTAGCTGTGCTGTACATCTTGTGCTGTGTAGAAGAAGTCTCTGAGGGAGCAGTGGCTGATGGACGGGCTCCAGTCTGAGGAGGAGAGAGAGGCCATGAAGATCCAGGCCCAGGACGAGCTGGAGAGAACCACCCAGCTCCAGAGCAACATCCTCAGGTTAGAAACACTGACTCTATACTAGTGTATACAGTCCAAACAGGAAGTGAGCATGGGCACACCTCCAGCTCCATTGGCTCTGACTCAGTTCACTTAATACTGGAAAAATCATTCTTCCTCTGTCTGCACCTGCTGCTGTCAGACCTCTCAGTCTGACTCTAAAATGTTTGTATTAACCCACTGTAGAAGATCCTGTGGGTTTTATTTTACTATTTTGTCCATAAATAAATTACTATTCCTGAAATGGAATTCGGCTCCAGATTTGATCCTCTAACTGCAGGCCTCGATGAGCTTCATTTGACTGGAGCTGAACGCTGTGGGTGACGTCACACTCCCTTAGTCTCCTTGATACAGTCTATGTCTGTACTTTTAACCCTCATAATGTATTGGATTTATACGGCGTCTTTACGGTGCATTCTTCATTCTTCCCACACTGGTGGTGGTAAGATCCTATTGTAGCCACACCTGCCCTGAGACTCACACACACACACCTCATTATATTTGGCAATGTGTGTGAAGTGTCTTGCATAAGGACACAACAGCAGTTTGCCCTAGAGACAGTGGCCTCTCACTGTGGCTCCTGGTATTTCTAGAGATCTTCCATCCAAGTACTAACCAGACCCAGTCCTGCTCAGCCTCAGAGACCATGACGTTCTCTAGAGCACCATCCTCAGCTCAGAACATAGCAGCTCATCCAGGCCGAGCAGCGCAGCACATGCTCCTATGTGGAGATGTTCTGGTCCTGCTGGAGACCCTCAGCAGTGTGTGAATCATCTGCAAATAAAAAGAACATCAGGATACATGTTGTGTGCAGGTTATAGATTAAGATAAATGTATAATCCAACACATAGACAGGATGGTGATCAGGAGCAGCACAGTGGCACAGAGGTGAGCTCTCTCACCTCACAGCAAGAAGGTCCTGGGTTTTGACCCCCGTGTGGCATGGGTCCTTTCTGTGTGCATGTTCTCTCTGTGCCTGGGTACAAGGAGCCTCTCCTGAAGATGAGATTCCACATTTCAGTGAGACTTGGCTATATAAAGTAAATAAATAAGTGGTGTGCACTGTGTTGTGATGCAATAGTGCTAACCACTCTGCCACCACACTGCTAACCCACAGCACACCAAGAGCTGAATCCAACTCACTCACTCCTCTCTATTTTTACCCTTATTGTCATGCTATAATTTGGCAGGGCTCTATTCCAGGCAGATTAGACTGAGCTAGAGCTAGATTTAGACAAATAAAAAGATGAAGCTCAGTTTGATGGACTCACATTATAAAGATTATCAAATATAATTATAGGCCTAAATCATTAATAAAAGAGCTCGACAGCTACGGAACAATGAGAGAGAGAAATCTCCATATGAAACAGTGTCTCCAAAAGTGTGCTCCTAAATCTGCAGCGTGAGAGCCTCTGATCCAGTCTGAGCAGAGTATTACACAGAGGACAGAGACAGAGGACACAGAGGAGGGGACCAGAGGAGACATCAGAGGACACAGAGGAGGGGACCAGAGGAGACATCAGAGGACACAGAGGAGGGGGACCACAGGAGACATCAGAGAGGACAGAGACAGGGACTCAGGAGGGGAGGAGGCATGAGAGGGACAAAGGAGAAGATAGAGATCTCAATAATGATAATTAGAACATATCTTGTCAGTAGAATGAAAAATGGAAATATGCCTCAGTGGAGTTTTAAATTTTACTTGTCTGGGGTACTAAATGGTAACACATATATTTAGATCATGTTAAGTATTATCGTTTTGAAAATCATACACAGCAAAAACAGGAGGGTTAAAATTTCAGGGTGAAATATTTTAGACTTGTATTTAACAGAAAAAGTGTTATTCTTAACAATTTGAAAGCTAAATGAAGGTTGGAGTTGGGGTTATTTGCCAGAGTTGATGTGGTTGAAGTTAATTCAGCTTCCCCTAGTGTTCATTCAACTTTCCTTAGTGTTAATCTGGCTCCTCCACCCACCACTTCAAACTCCTACGAGAGAAGACCAGTTTGAACCAGTTTTGTTCATATATAATTTCATCTTAAATTAACTAAAGTAAAGTGTAAAAATTAAACACCTCTGTGTGTTGTTTAGCTAAATCAGGATAAAATTGTTATCTGTTTACTCTCAAAACTACGGAAGCCCTGAGAGGCAAGAGAAAAGAAAAAAAAAGAGGCAGGTCATTTGGGCTCTATTTTCTAAGTGTTTTTTTTTTTCACCAACTCAAAAAAAATAAAATAAAATTTCTACAAAAAAATTAAATAAAAAATTCTAAAAAAAAAAAAGTTTTGACCCGAACAGACATGAAATGACCAGGACTGAACCAGGACTGTTGGGAGGGGCCCGGAGGTGCATCCCTTGGATGATCGCAGCGTCTCTCTCACTCTCTCTCGCTCTCTGTTTTTTTTTTTTTCGTCAGTCACATCAACAGCGAAAAAAAAAAAAAAACACAAGAGAAAAAAAATAATAATTTGAAGAAAGATTTTTTTAGAAAAAAAAATTGTCGAAAAAGATTTGTAGAACTTTTCTTTTTTGGGGGGGGAGAAATTATGACTTTTTTTTCTTTTTGAGTTGATATTAAAAAAAAAAATACTTAGAAAATAGAGCCCAAATGACCTGCCTTTTTTTTCTCTCTCTCTTGCCTATCAGGGCTTCTGTACAAACATTAATATAACTCTTGATTTCCAAAAATGTTAAATTAGCTCTAGAACAGATTGGACTCAAATAAACCCTGAGAAAATTTTCAAATTGATTCTGTGAGAGTCTGTTTTAACACTCCACTTTTTGCTCTGTGTATAGTCAATAAAAACAACATATTTTTGCGTCACGCCCCCTTCAGACGACACTGGTGTAGTGTTTTGTATCATGTTTTTTATATATTTATGGAGACTTGTCGTGTGGGAGCTTGGGGGATGTAGACATGTGGGCGGAGCATTGGACAGAATCTCACAGCTAACTGTAAGGACGGTTTGCACAGGGCTCAGGAGAGATCACTGGATGGCTCAAACATGCATGGATGGTACAAAGCTCCAAGTCCATATTGCAAAATTAATACCAACTCAAATATCAGGCAAATGTGAATGGACTGTCAAACTAAAAGTGCAGTTCCAATTAAATGTTAAGGTGAAAGTGATAGAGGAGACAAGAGAGAGACAGAGGACATTAGAGAAGAGACAGGGACAATAGAGAGGAGGACAGAAGAGAGGACAGGGGACACAAGAGGGGACTGGGAGTGTAGAGGGGAACACCAGAAAAGTTAAAGGAGAGGACAAGGTGATAGGGGACATCAGAGGGCTATAAGGGAGAGAGGACAGCAGAGGGGAGCGGGGCACAGAGGGACAGACAGAGGGGAGTGGGGGACAGAGGACAGCAGAGGGGAGCAGGGGACAGAGGACAGCAGAGGGGAGCAGGGGACAGAGGACAGCAGAGGGGGAGAGACAGACAGACAGAGAAGATGACAGTTCAGTTCATTTAAACCTATCAGAGTTTTATTAAGAGAAGAAAGACTTTCTGTATTCTTCCTGTCCCCTGAGCTGCTCTCACAGTGGGTGAGTCCAGACTGACCGATGACAGGAGACACTTTTTACACTTCTCTGTTCAAACTGTGTCTGTTTTGTTTTGGCTCAGGAGAAAGTGATCAGGAGGGGCTTTGGGATTAGGGCCCTGGACATCGACTGGATATAAATGGACATAGCTAACCTGCTAAACCTGCTAGCCACCGTGCGTGGGCCTGATCCGGGCTCTGGCTCCATCGTCTCTGGTTCCAGTTCACTTTGTTTTGAGAAGCTCGGGCTCCTCCCTCTGTAACTGCTGCTGTCACGCTTCTCATTTTGGTCTTAACATAACTAACTTAACTTGTTTTTTCCTTAATGACGTCTTTTGACACCTCCGCTGTATCACTAAAGACGTGGTTTGACGACCATTAGAAACGG
>NW_026571070.1:35229505-35254505 GCF_026225935.1 Boleophthalmus pectinirostris
AACATTAACACTGGTCTGAGCAACACTGGGAGTGTACAAGAGCTCTGAGAGGATAACTCTTTTGTTTGTGTTTTCTGTTCATCATTAGACGTGTATTTTAACAAATGGATTGGAAATTAGCCACACTGGCTATAATCTTTATATATTTACATTTTTTATGTTCATTAATATGTGCTGTCCCTTAACAAACAAATAAATACATAGAATAGAAATAGAAATAGAAATGTTTGTTTTTGTTCTATATAAACAGGATTTGTTCCTGTATTACTCAAACTGATTCCTCAAAATGACAGTAATTAAATGAAATGTCATTCAACAGATTTTGAAGATAATGATTTGCAAATTCAGTATATAGCTTCAACATGGACCAGTTTGTTGTGCAATGGACACTACGAGTCAAAACTCTGAACACGTCTTCTTACTCAATGTTTTATTTATTTATTTAGTTGTTTGTTTAGTTGTTTGTTTGTTTGTATTTTACTCTACTTAATACTTAATACCTCTGAATAAGTTTACATTTAAAGTCCATCCTTTGCTTTGTGGACATTGCTGCAAATCCTTGGTCTTCTCTCAGTGAGCTTCATGATGAAGTCTCCTGAAATGGTTTTAACTTCTCATGTGTGCGTATGTCAGGGTTCAGTATTGGAATGTCAAGACTGACACTTTTTTGTTCATTCATAGTTGTGTTGCCTTTAAAGAGCGTCTACAGTGAACAGAAAATGAAACCGTGTGTTCAAACTTTTGACTGGCAGTAAAAGTTAAAGCAGCAGTCGGTCATTATCGCTCACTTTCTGAACCTGTCTCCAGACAAGTTCTATTCTTATACCACTTTCAATTATTTCTTAACCAATAGTAACTTTTATAGTTACTTTGTATGTGGTCTCACGCAGCTCTGCTTTAGATTCCCACACACAAAGGCATATTCCACATGAGCCTGCTGTGGTAACCGTTCAAACCCCAGGAGAATGCTCTTGTCCCTGTCCCCTTGTCCCCTGTCCTCCTGCAGACGTGTCCTGGTCCTCTCCGCTGCCTGAGGACTCTCTGTCGGACATCTTCATTGAATCTCCTGCTCTTCACTCTCTTCCTGCTCCAGACCACGGACCCCCAGAGGATAAGAGAGGTACTGCAGCAAGTTTGGTTAGAAAAACAAATTGGGGAAAAAAAAGAAAAAAAAAAAAAGATAAATATTCATACAGTGTAGACAGTTTTAAGTAGCTTTGTGATGTTGGGCAACAGACAAAAAGTGCAGTGAAATGAATAACAGTTATTTAAACCATATAAGCAAATATCAGCACATAATAAAACATTTAAAGGTGCACTAACTTTTCTGCTGGAAGGTCTGAGGTTGGAGATCAGCACTGCAGGGCCAAGTTTTTTTTTTGTTTTTTTTTAGTAATACAAACTAGTATTGAAAATCAGATACTAATCAATACTAAAACTAGTATCAAAACTAGATACTCATTTGAGCAGGTATCAATACTAAAAATGTTCCATTCACAGGACAGAAATCAAAATTTCCTGAATGTCTTTAGAATGATGTGGAGTTGTATCAGAACAAGTACAAGAGCACATAGACTAGTATACACATATAAACCACTATAAACCTACTGCACCACTAACCATCACTGTTGGGCAAGTTACTTTAAAACTGTAATGCATTATTTATTACTTATTACTGTCATTCGTTACATTACAATATTACTGCATTTAAAATGTAAGGCATTACATTACTATTGCATTACTTTAAGTTACTCTCACCAAAATAACTGCGAAAAAGCTGAACTTTTGCGCTGTATATGGACTGAACCAGGACTAAACAAGGTCTAAACCAGGACTAAACCAGAGCTGAACCAGGACTAAACCAGGACTATAACAGGACTAACCTCAGACTGATTCCAGGACTGAAGAGGAGGACTAAACCAGAACTGAACTAGGACTAAAACAGGATTCACTGTCCGGACGGGCTCGAAGGAGACCGCAGGAGAAAGGAGCGGCTTTGCTCCGCATCTCACGAAGGTAAGAGTGGCTGTCGCCCGATGGCGCTTTGTGGACACCCTGCTGCGGGGACTCGCGGTCCTGATTTCAGCAACTATTTGCGGGTACAAGACCCGGTGCAAGACTCTGCTACAGCGCGTAACTTCTACCTTCCTTCAGCGTGTCCAGAAGTCCAACTTTTTGTGCGATGGTTTGCATCTTCCTCTGCCTTTTGGGTGTGAGTGCAGGAGCCTTTGTCAGTGCAGAACGTTTCGTCGACGTTGTGGATTTTGTCGGAGAGAAAACTTGCAACCGTACAGCACTTCAGAATCACACTGCTAGAGATTGAACATGTATTTAAATTTGGCAGCTGAACACATTCTGTACTGCAGAGGAGACAGGAATCCCTTAGCCGATCAGGACGCAGCGGGAGGAACGCAATACGTGTTCATACACTGTAAAAACTAAAAGCATGTGAGGGTTCTCCCTGCTCCTCCTACCCCTCCTTTCCCTGCTCCCTCTCTCTGTATTTACTTACCTTGTTTGGCATTTCCTGGGCGGGCCCCAATCATGCACCTGCTGAGCTCCACTCCTGATCCTCGTCAGTAATCATCTCCGGCAATAAAAGACCTGCTGACCTGCTTTCCAGTGCCAGATCATTCCGTCAAACCAAGTGGTGAACTACTCAGGCTTTTTGTGTTTTTGAGCTTTTTGAAGGTTTTTGACTCTTACCTGTTTACTTTTGTCCGTTCCCCAGTTCACCGTTTTGGAGCCAGCCTCATCCCGTTACCACCTGTTCCGCAAGCCTCTGGTCAGCCTCTTCACCATTGCACTTCTGCCAACTCGGACCCGTCCTACCTCCCCTGGAATCAATCCCCCTGTCCACGACTATTTTGTTAATAAATACTTTTGTTACTGCATATTTGGGTCCGACCAGTGATTCCCTAACAGAACGATCTGGCCATACAATGGACCCAGCAGAACCCAACAAGTTGGAAAAGATCGTTGCCACCCAAGGAAATTTACTTGGCCAGCACCACAAACAGGATCTGAGAGAATCAAATCTAAATATCGGACTCCAAGTCTCAAATTTGATCAGGTTGGTGGAGCACCTTTCTAATCAACTCTCTGCCCAGCATTTCTCTCAACCCAGTAATTCCACTTCTGCTGCTGCCGCTGCCGGTGCCGGTGCCTCCGCCGGTGCCTCCGCTGTACACCCTCGCTGTGAAACTCCAGTTCCTCATCCAGAGCCATACAATGGGGACCTGGGTAAAAGTAAAGGCTTTCTCTTGCAGTATATGACTGTTTTTACCTGCCAGCCTTTGACATTTTTGACCGACCAGTCCAAGGTAGCCTTTATTACGGGGTTGTTACGTGGAAGAGCCCTTGACTGGGCCGAGGCTATGTTGGGTGGCAGGGGCATAGAGAGTATCAGTTATTCTGAATTTTTTGCGGACTTTAAAAGAGTTTTTGCACACCCAGATTGTGAGGCGAATGCTGCCAAGGGGCTTCTAGATCTCCACCAGGGAAACAAGAGTGTGGCAGACTACTCCATTCAATTCCGGATCTTGGCTGAGGAATCAGGGTGGAATGAAACTGCCTTAAAGGGAGTATTTTGGCGAGGTTTAAGTGACACTTTAAAGGATGAACTATCAGTCCGTGATGATCCTGTCTCTCTGGAGGAATTAATCTCGCTCTCTATTCGTATCGACAACAGGCTGCGCGAGCGGAAACAAGAGAGAATTCCTCATACTACATCCTCCGTGCCTCGCTCCTCACCTCCAGCCCTAATTCAGACTGGTAATTTTCCTGCTCTGCCCCCTGCTCCACAATCCCCAGAGGTTCCTATGCAAATGGGCCAGGCCAAGTTGTCTGTCCAGAAGCGGTCACGGAGAATTCGAGCTGGCGAGTGCTTGTACTGCGGTCAAGGTGGCCATTTTCTCATTCACTGTCCTGTCCGTCCAAAAGAGCCCGCTCATCAGTAATGGGGGTACTGATGGGCGAGGTTTCTAAAATCCCCACTGACCAACCCAGACTCCTGTTACCCGCAACCCTGTGTCATAATAACCAGTCACTTCCCCTTCAAGCTCTACTGGACTCCGGGGCAGAGCAGAACTTCATGGACTCTAATTTCATTTTGCAGGCGGATCTCCACTGAGCCTCTTCCAGAGCCTATCCAGGTCAGTGCTTTGAATGGAACTGTTCTAGCTAAAATTACTCACCACACTGTTCCCCTCCACTTAATTCTGTCTGGCAACCATCATGAAGAGACACGTTTCTTTGTTTTCTCTGCTCCTCTGACTCCGTTAGTTTTGGGCTACTCTTGGCTCAGGATTCATAATCCAGTGATTGACTGGTCTCTCAATAAGATTGTCAGCTGGAGCTTATTTTGTCACCAGTCTTGTTTGCAGTCAGCTCTCCCTCCATCAGAAAAGATTAACTAAAAGCAACTTGTATCTACTCTGGATTTAACCTCAGTTCCATCAGAATACCATGACCTAGGTGAGGTCTTCAGTAAGGAGAAGGCGCTATCTTTACCACCACACAGGCCCTATGACTGTGCCATAGACCTTCTTCCTGGAGCTCATCTTCCACCTGCTCGCCTGTACAACCTGTCCCGACCTGAAAGAGAGGCCATGGAGACGTACATCAGAGACTCTCTAGCTGCTGGCATTATCCGTCCATCTTCATCTCCGGTGGGGGCTGGTTTCTTCTTTGTTGCCAAGAAGGACCAGACTTTACGACCATGCATTGACTACAGAGGTTTGAACAATATTACTGTAAAGAACAAGTATCCCTTGCCCCTTATCTCGTCTGCCTTTGAACCTTTGCAGGGTGCCACCATTTTCACCAAACTGGATTTGCGCAATGCATACCATCTTGTCCGCATCAGAGAAGGAGACGAATGGAAGATGGCCTTCAACACACCTCTGGGGCATTTTGAATACTGCGTCATGCCATTTGGTCTCACTAATGCTCCAGCCGTGTTTCAAGCTCTGATAAACGATGTCCTTCAGGACTTAACCGCTTTTTTTTTGTCTACCTGGACAATATTCAGATTTTTTCCAGAGACCCTTTGGAACATCACCAACATGTCCGCCTAGTCCTACAAAGGCTTCTTGAAAATAAACTATTTGTGAAGAGTGAGAAATGTGAGTTCCATGCCAGTTCTGTCTCATTTTTGGGTTTTGTAATTGAAGGTGGACAAGTTAAGGCTGACCCAACGAAGATCAAGGCTGTCTCGGAGTGGCCCCCTCCCTGTAATCGCAAACAACTACAATGGTTTCTCGGCTTTGCCAACTTTTACAGGAGATTCATTCGAGATTACAGCAAGGTTGCACTTCCTCTCACCCGTCTAACTTCCACGAAACTTCCATTCCAATGGACTCCGGAGGCAGACTATGCTTTCAATAAGCTTAAGAGGCTATTCACTACAGCTCCCGTCCTGATTCATCCTGACCCATCAAAGCAGTTTATTGTTGAGGTTGATGCCTCAAATGTGGGAGTCGGAGCTGTTCTCTCCCAGCGCTCTGACTCAGATTTTCGACTCCACCCCTGTGCTTTCTTTTCCAGGCAGCTAGATCCTGCTGAACGTAACTATGATGTCGGCAACAGGGAACTCTTAGCCATCAAACTCGCACTTGAAGAGTGGAGACATTGGCTGGAAGGAGCAGAGCAGCCCTTCGTTGTATGGACTGATCACAAGAATTTGGCCTACATCCAGTCTAAGAGGCTAAACTCACGCCAAGCCAGGTGGGCTTTGTTTTTTGGGAGGTTCAAGTTCTCAATTACGTACCGCCCTGGTTCCAAGAATATAAAACCCGATGCACTCTCTCGCCAGTTTGACCCTTCTGAGCAGTCTGATCCCGAGACCATTGTTCCTGTTAGTTGTGTTCTTGGAGCTCTCTGTTGGCAGGTAGAAGCAAACGCGAAAAAGGCGCAGGAGGCAGAGCCCGATCCAGGAGGTGGACCACTCAACAGACTATGTACCTTCCACTGTACGCAGTGAGGTCTTGCAGTGGTCCCACAACTCCTTTTTTGCCTGTCATTCTGGGGTACAATGCAGCTTGTCTAGCCTCAGGCGTCATTTTTGGTGGCCAACTATGGATTCTGACACTCGAAGTTTTGTTTCTGCTTGCACGGTATGTTCTCAGAATAAATCATCTCACACACCCCCTTCTGGTCACCTCAGGCCTCTACCTATTGCCAATCGTCCCTGGTCACATATCGCAGTGGATTTTGTAACCTGACTACCACTCTCTAATGGTCAATCTGTTATCTTGACAGATTTTCTAAAGCAGCTCATTTTTTGGCCCTTCCCAAACTGCCCTCAGCTCGAGAGACTGCCGACCTCATGGTACAACATGTATTCCGTCTGCACGGCATCCCGACTGACATTGTGAATGACCGGGGTCCCCAATTCATCTCCCAGGTTTGGAAAGCTTTCTGACAATCTCTGGGTACCACCGTCAGCCTCTCGTCTGGTTTCCATCCACAGACTAACGGTCAGACCGAAAGGGCCAATCAAGATCTGGAATCTGCACTTCGCTGCGTGGCCAGTCACAACCCCACATCCTGGAGTTCACACTTACCTTGGGTTGAGTACGCACATAACTCGTTAACCTCCTCTGCTACTGGTCTCTCCCCTTTTCAGTGCTCCATTGGCTACCAACCTCCTCTCCTGTCCATGGATGAGGTTGAAGTTGCTGTACCCTCCATCCAAGCCCATATGCGGAGGTGTCGTAAGATCTGGAAGGAGACCAGGAAGGCCCTGTTGCGTACTTCATCTCTAAATAAGTCTTTGGCTGACTGTCATCGCCGCCCAGCACCGAAGTACACCCCAGGTCACAAAGTCTGGTTATCTTCAAAACATATTCCCTTAAAAGTTGAATCCAAGAAACTGTCACCCCGCTTCATTGGGCCGTTTGAAATTAAGAGGATTATAAATCCTGTTTCCGTTCGCCTTAAACTCCCACAAGCACTTCGTGTTCATCCTACCTTTCACGTATCCCAAATTAAACCTGTGCACTCCAGTAATCTGTGCCCTCCTTCCGAGCCCCCTCCGCCCCCCCGGTTGGTTGATGGTCACCCAGCTTATACGGTGAGGTGGATTTTGGATGTCCGTCGGCGTGGACGTGGGCTCCAGTACTTAGTCGATTGGGAAGGGTACGGTCCCGAGGAGCGGTCCTGGGTTGGTCGTACCCTGATCCTGGACTCCGACTTGCTGAAGGAGTTTCACCGCACTCACTCTGATCGGCCTGGTGGTGGGCCAGGAGGCGCCCCTTTGGGGGGGGGGGGGGGGGGTACTGTGAGGGTTCTCCCTGCTCCTCCTACCCCTCCTTTCCCTGCTCCCTCTCTCTGTATTTAGTTACCTTGTTTGGCATTTCCTGGGCGGGCCCCAATCATGCACCTGCTGAGCTCCACTCCTGATCCTCATCAGTAATCATCTCCGGCAATAAAAGACCTGCTGACCTGCTCTTCAGTGCCAGATCGTTCCGTCAACCAAGTGGTGAACTACTCAGGCTTTTTGTGTTTTTGAGCTTTTTGAAGGTTTTTGACTCTTACCTGTTTACTTTTGTCCGTTCCCCAGTTTTGGAGCCAGCCTCATCCCGTTACCACCTGTTCCGCAAGCCTCTGGTCAGCCTCTTCACCATTGCACTTCTGCCAACCCAGACCCGTCCTACCTCCCCTGGAATCAATCCCCCTGTCCACGACTATTTTGTTAATAAATACTTTTGTTACTGCATATTTGGGTCCGACCAGTGATTCCCTAACAAGGCATGCAAAATTGCACAAAAAATAAAATAAAAAATCAGCGAAACAGTGAGACCGTGAAAAGTGAACCGCGCTAGAGCGAGGGACAACTGTAAACCAGGTCTAAACCAGAAGTGACCCAGGTCTAAACCAGGTCTAAACAGCATAGAGTTCTGGGTCGGTCCTTTCGCCCGCGGTTAACTGAAGGTCTATCCGGCCGCGTCTCCGGCATTTCACCGCTGCTGATTTCACGGTGATTTTAGTGAATTTGAATATGAAGAAAAACCCACCACTTCAATCCAGGTTAAAAAAGCATTGTAACGCGTGTTACTCACATTTGTACAGAGTAAAATATTACAAGTTTTTTTCCCCTGTAATGCCTTACATTTCTGCGTTACAGCAAAAATCAACACATTACTGTAATACATTACTTTTATAATGCATTACTCCAAACACTGCTGACCATTACACACATATAAGACACATATAACACACATGAGAACAGAAAAAGTTCTGACACTTATTGTTGACACTCTCTTCTATTGAGATTAGAGTCTTTTCCTTTGTATCAAAATTACAAACTATAACTGAATTATAGCAAGATAGATAATGCCTTACAGAGGAACATTTCAGGCAAAGCGGTCTCCATGCAGACAAGCAGAAAAGTTACGCAATGCACCTTTAAATTCTTATAAAAATGCAGCAGGAGTGAGGGTGTGTGATTTAAGCCAAGGCTTTGACACTGATAAAACAGTGCAACCATCTGTAAAGGTCACACTTGTTTTATTGCATCAGAATAGAGTCCAGCAGAGACGAGTCCAGCTCCTCTGTGCCCTTTTTATTTATTTATATAAAATTTAAGAGAAGAGTCCAGCTCCTTTGTGTCCTTTTGGACTTTTTATTTAAATCAAATGTCTGTGAAGACAAAAACTGTAGGTCTTTAGAACAAACTTCTTTATGATAAAATTCTGTCTTTACAGTGCATCAGCAGACAGCTGCTGAGAGAGTGCATCTAAGTCCCTGTCTGTTACTTTATGTGCTACTACACTGTTAAGACTGGAAAGGAAAGTCCAGAGCCTTTGTCCTCTTCTACTCTAGCAGTGTTGACAGAAATAAACAGGGTTAATGTAATGTAATGTTGGTGTTAGAGACTGTTAGAACGCCTCCTGAGATGTGCTCTCATCAACCCTCTCCATCTGCATACAAATCACTCCTCCATTAGTCTGTGCTGCCTTCAAGTGCTGCGACAAACGTCTGTAAACCAGAGTGCTGGTCGTCATGGCGACTGGGCTAACATTATGTGAGAATCTGTTCAGAACAAACAGCAGCACACTTTTGTCAGAACACATCATGATTTCAAGGCCAGCACTGAATAGAGATGTAAATGGTACAGGCGTCTTTCTACTGTGTCTTTCATAATGGAAACTATTCAGATTCATCTGTGGTGGTCTGAAAGATTACTACACAGCCTCAGCCACAGGCTAACAATGGCTAAAATATGACAAAAGTTATGGATGTAACTATATGGATCTATCCCCTCCTGACAGCCAGAGGTGCTGCTGGAAGCACACATCAGGACACTGCATAGAAGGTGTAGGACCACACCCACACCTGAAGAATGAGCTGTAGGACCAGGCTGAGGAATATCAGGCACACCAGAGCCTTGCACATTAAATCCTACACTGATCTAGAGTTTGTTTTACTAACAAAGCTGTGAGCAAGAGAGTATGAACCATCCTCAGAAACACTGTGTCTCTCCCTCAACTCAGCAATAAGAAAATTAGTCATGGGTAAAATAAAATAATGTTTGTGGCCCTTGGTACTACATATTCACAGCATCACAGTAGGTACTTGCATGATTACTCTTTGTACACAGACCTTTACTAACCACAGGTCTCCTCTGTTTCAGCCACATTTGCCATGGAGATCAGTGTGGAGGTCGACAAAAGAACTGGAAAAACCCAAGTGATCTCCAGCACCTCCATAACTCCAGACATGATCCAGGAAAAGGGTTTGAAGGTGTACGAGGATGGCCGCAAGTCTGTGTACGCACTGCCCCCTGGTGGATGTTCTGGGGAGGTGTCTGAGCTGACCCCTACTGATGTAGACGAGCTGCTCCGTCAGGCCACAGACTGGAGCGGGGACGTGCAGTACCACCAGCCCGTGTATGCAGCCCCCTTCAGTGGAACGAGCAGGCCCTCAACACCCCGTGCCTTCAGTAAGTCCACCAAGACCGCCAGTCCAAGTCCAGTTCATGGCAAAAGCACCGGAACTTCAAATCCAGCCTCTAGTAGGAATGGTTCTAGACTGGAAGTATATCCAGAATTAGAAGAGGAAGGAAATAACTATCTGATTTCAAGCTCCCCCATGCAAGCTATTGAAGATATGTGTGATAGTCCTTATGCCATTTTGGGTTCCATCAAAAACAGTCCCAGTGCTTTGACAACTACAACCCAGCAAATCTATAAGAACACTGAGTTAAGCCCCCAGCCAGCCAGGCATAAATATGAATTGGATTTCCTTGCAAAGTCTATGGATCTTCACAAACCTTCAACAGACAACTATGACCAAAGTGAAACCCCAAGCCCTACCTTCAGCAGATCTGAGTCAGGAATAGAAGAATACCTGGAAGATTCTGATGTAATTCCTATGACAATTTCACCAACTTTACACTGCATCAATGATTTTAGTGATTTGGTTTCAGAAGAAATTCCAACCCCAGTCGGCCCACCTTATGACGACCACGGATCTCGGTCTCTTTTGTCTACTCACAGATATGAACTGGACTTAATCAGAAGAACTATGAACAACTCTCCTACAGATTTAACCAACCCAGATGAAATGACAATTGGTAATTCCAGAATGAAGTTAGAAAAGGATATGACCCCAGCTTTGGGAAGATTGAAAGGATTACCAATAATAACCCAGCCAATCCACAAGAACCTTGAGACAAGCCATGAGCTGGATGTAACAAAAAGGTCTACGAACCTCCATGGAAACTTTCAGACCGAGAGGAATGATTTCAGTCAAAGTAAAACACCAAGTCCTGCTCCATGTTTTAGAGAAGTTGGATCAAACCAGATTTTAGCACAAGATATCATGATGAAACAAGACACTGACAACCAAAAAGCAGCTGTAGTTTTGATTCGAGCAAGTTCAGATGGGATGCCAAATCAGCTGGTCTACAAGAACATAGAAATGAATCCTCCATCTCCTCAAAAATATGATCTCGACACAAATGAAAGCGATTTTGACAGAAACTCACCAACCTACACGGAGAGCCTGGCCAACAGTCTTCTGGAGGAGCTTGACCCAGGAGCTGTGACTATGGTCTTCATGGGTTACGAGAACGTGGATGAAGACGATGAGGAGCCCATCCAGGCCGAACTGGTGGTGATAGGGAACAGCGATGAAGAGGATATGAACGACGAAGACAGTTTATCAATCTACCACCCATACGGATACACGAGCAAAGTCTTCCAGCCTGTAGTGGGCGTGGCCAAAGTGACAGATGGGAGGGGCTTCAGTGAGGAGAAGCAGTGGAGCGAGTCTGTGCCACACATGCCCACATTCAGGCACAGGGCAGGAAAGAGCGCCCTCTGTCTGAAAGAAGGTACACTGCAAGGGAGTGATAAAGAGAGTGTGATGGAGAGATGAACAGAGCAGGGCAACTTATAAATATGCTGTATAATTATATATATATATATATATTTTTTTTTTTTTATTGTGTGGGGATTTTCATGAAAGGTGCACCAGCAAAGGAGAAATTCAACTTGTCAAAAGTCAAAGTTAGTGAAAATCAAAGTTAGCTTTATTATCAATTTCTTCACATGTACTAGACATACAAAGGAATCAAAATTATATTTATTTCTATCAACTGAACAAAAGTTTATTTTGGTCAAATATGTTTCGCAGCTCATCCATTGTTCGACCAAAATAAACGTTTGTCCAGTTGACAAATTGAATGTCTCCTTTGCCATGGATTCTACCTGGACAACAAAAGTGCACTAGGTAACTTTTCTGCCACCTGCTTGTTTCTATAGAGATGCTATTGCTTTGCCTAGAATGTTACACAGTATGACATTAAATTTGAAGACAAACACTAACATGTCAAGTTAATTAGTAGAAAAGTTGAATGTTGTACTGTGAAACATTTGAGCTTATGTAATAACATTTCCATGGTGACAACCAGGTAATGAGACCCCCTGAAAAGTGACATACTGCACAACCTAAATGTGCAGGTTTGTGTATTAAACATGTGAATGAAACAAAACACAAGTCCAGGTCTGTTTGTGATGAGGAAACTACATTAGAACATAGATCAGAAAATACTGTATTATAGGCCCTTTAAACAGTGCCATTACAATATCTTGATGCTATTTTTAACAATATGTATATCCAAAAATCTCTTAGCCGTGACTTGACATAAGTGAATGAGCACACCCACCCTCCCTGTGGCCCTCACAGCCTGATGCCTTTCCCTTTTGTCTTTGGAGTGTGCTTATTATTTAGCTGGCATTTCCAGAAAGCTGACATTTGTGCCGCTTTTACTGTCATTAAAACGCGTTCCTCCTCAAACCAGGTGTGATTTTCTCTCATTCTCCGGCCATGACTCACTCTGTCTGAGCTCCATACACACAGCCCACAGCAACAGCACAAAACAGCCTTATACAACCTCAGCCCCACAATGCAGTGGCCCCAGCTTCTATTCAAGGAAGGACAGACTGAAATCCTCAAAGGTACTGGTGTCAGCGCTAAGAACACATCGTTTCATCATTTGAACTGAACTGAATACGTGAGGAACTATGTGGAAATGTGAATACTTTTGAAGGGAGATGGAGTGTCTTACACTGAGTCTCTGAGCTACTGCCAACTTTAAAAGGGGAGAATGAGGGGTAGGGTCTGGAAGAAAAAAGACAGTCTCCACACTTTAAACTCCGCCCCTGTAGCTTTCTGGTTACACCAGCCTGTAATCAGGACAGTCCTGTGTAATGTTACATAGAACTTCTAAATGTAGTACCCAAAGGAGACAAACTGTATGAGTTTGTGAAAGCTGCTAAAATAGCCAAAAAAGACTAGGACCAGTAGACAATGTGATTCAGACTGTTCCACTTTACAGGCAGCAGGAGTTTATTGAACAAGTGTGACCAGATGTGACCATTTTACCAGATTTAGTAACTAGACTTAGATAAACTTTATCCACAAGGGAATCGATTTGCACAGAGACTTACTCATCACTATATAATATAATACAAAGAGTAAAAAATAGAAGTGGTAATTATAAATTCTAAAACTAACTACTTAGTTAACACCCAGAGCCTAACGTATCTCTTTATCTAAGTAGTTACTAAGCCTGGATCATTCTTATTAATGTTTTATTTAGACCAATTAAGGCGTATTTATTAAAAAGTGATAAAAACTGAACACAACTCTGTCAGTGGAGTAAAGTAGGCTGTACATTGTTATGTACAATAAATGCTTCTGTCTGTTTATGTACACTGCAGTACATATGTGTACAGCGCAGTATACATGTACAGTGCAGTACATGTGTACAGTGTAGTATACATGTATATATGTATATATGTGCATATATGTATGTATATATGTACAGTAAATGGACAGAATACTCTGGTACAGTACAGTAACTGTAAGTAACTATTGGGGTTGTCATTAAGGGAATTCAAAAGATTGTTATCAGTCACAAACCCAGACGTTAGCAGGAGAGCTTGACTCCTGAAAACTGCTAATAACCTCATGGAGAAGTGGAATTCTAGAATACAAAAGTGAGTTGGACTACTCAAACCATCAAAAGGTAGACAGCTCTGTCTGTCTCGTCTTGACTGTAATAAATAAAACTGCCAAATCAATATTTGTCACTTCTGAATGACGTGTCTGACATCTGAAACCAGCAGCACTGCTTCTCTGGAAAATCATCTTTAGCCCTTTATTGCTCTTGCTGCCTCTCTTTCTCTCACTCGGCTTTCTGTCTCTCTTTCTCTCTCTCCCTCTATCTCGTTATCTCTCTTTGTCTCTCACTCTCTCATTGTTTTTTCTCTCTCACTTTCTCTCTCCTCCCAGTTTCTCTCTCTCTCTCTGTATCTCTCTTCTCCTCTGTGTCTCCTTCTTTCTCTATATCTGTGTCTCCCTCTCTCCTCTGTATCTATTTCTTTCTTTTTATCTATCTCGCAGTCTTTCTTTTCTGTATCTGTCTCTTTTTCCCTCTCCTCTCTGCAGTACATGGCCTGCTGTGAGCTCCTCAGTGTGCAGGAGACCAGCTCAGACATGATCTTCTGAGATGTTCTCCTTACATAAGTCCCTCGTGTGTGTGTGTGTGTTTAAGTAGAGGGAGAGGACGTGGCCATAGACCCAAGGACAGATCTGAGCTTTTCTCTTCCACACTCAGATGAGTCACCGCACCTGAAGCACCATCACTCCACCATAGAACACTTTTACGCTCAGGAGAGAGAGCACATTTCTGCTGTCATTTCTGCTTTAGAAAAAAGAGACATTGTACAAAAATTTACTTTTACTTTTGACTCTGAGCTTTATTTTTGAGTGATTCATACAAGAAAAGAATATCTGAATAGCAGTGATGTTTTGTACAAAAAGAACTTTGTTGTACGTCACTTCTATACATTATCCATGGGAGACAGAATTTGGCAGAGGATTATAAACAGAATGTAAACCAATTTACCAACCAAATTAATATTAAAGCCACATTATACACAAAACTGACTCTTGTGAGTTTTAAGACAAGTTATCATGTTGTTACTCCTCAAAAACAGACCTGGAGTTGTGTTTTGTGTCATTCACATGTTTGAGTAACTCTTTACCCTGTCTTCATCTCCAAAGCTCTAAATGCTCTGTTCCACCTTGTGATGTAATGAAGCAGTACTTTTCAAGATAACCTTTTAACTTTTGTTCAGCAGAGATTGTCAATTCCAAGATTGAAATTATCCAAATGAACCAGTGAAGATTTATTACCATATGACATCACAAGGTGGAACTGAGTGTTTCTGTTTGAGACTAAATACTAAATATGAAACTAAATATGCAGAGTTAAACATGTGTGAATGAAATAAAACATAATTCTGGGTATGTTTGTGATGAGAAAACTACATTATAACATAGATGAGAAAATAATGTTATTTGGGCCTTTGGAAGTGTGAGCGCTCAGGGCTGATCGTCTCTGTGGCTGTGACTAACGAACATAATATAAATAATGTCATAATATCCATCTGTTTCTGAAACTTTATAAATAAAGTTATTAAAACATTTTGCCAAATCTTGCATTTTAAACATGCTTTTTTGGATTTTAAACAACTACATTATAAATAATAGTTCATATGTAGCTGCTTAGCCTTCACCTTCTTGAAACTCTTAATGTTGAATTGAATTTTTCCAAACGTCTATGGGGAAAGTAAATAGGAAATGTATGTCTGGAACCAGAGCAGCCAGTCACTGCTGTGGGACTGCTACCATACTTCTCTTCAACACTAAATCTACTTTTTTGTAATTAAACTGTGTACATATTTCAGTAGCATTCTGTACTTTTCCTTTCCTAAAATACAAAAAAACAAAAAAAAAACTAATGCATTCTCTGATCTTAATGAAAAAATTATGAAGTGATAATAATGAGAGACGGAGTGCAGGTGACAGAGGAGTGCAGCGCCGCTGACGGAGAACTGGTGACTGCAGCGTGGGCACGTCCCAATGAAATCCTCCAACACCTCCACCTGAGAACATCTGAGGATACAATAAGGAACACAGGAACAGAGGAGGAGAGGAGGAGAGAAGGAGAGGAGTGTTAACACAAATGTTCATAGACTGCGCATATAAAAGGACATAACTAATCAACAGGAAGTGAGCATGGGCTTTTTTCTGACTCCAGTTCACTTTACATTAACAAAGTTGTCCTTCTCTGTGTAACTGTTGCTGTCAGGCTCCTCATTTTTGTATTAAAACGTTTGTATTAACCCAGTCCACATGATACAGGTGTTTATTATTTTGTTATTTTGGCCATAAATAAATTTCTATTCCTAATGTGGAACTTTGCTCCAAATTGCGTTCAGTTTCATTTGACTGGAGTGGAACGCTGTGGGTGACTTCACACTCCCTTAGTCTCCTTCTTTATACAGTTTGTGCAAATGTCAGACTTTTTCTTTTAGACAGTGTCAGAGCAGAAATACTAATTATAATCAAGACTAACAAAAGTAACAAAAATTGTGTTCAGAGTGTAGCACAAATCCACTGTTATTGTGAAAGGCCAACAGAGGCAACAGTACAGACTGTGGTTTCCAATGACAAAGACACAGTCTACATGTGTGATCACAGAAAAAATATTCTGTCAGTTTTACACATGTTAAGTGTGTGTCTGTTTAAGAGTATGATTTACAGTTTAGTTTTTCTTTTTTCTTTTTTTTTTTAGTTTAGTTTATTGTACTTATTTAGTGTCATGCACCATTTAACTGGTGCCCAGCCTGCAAGGGCTTATAAGACACATAAAACAATAAGCAGACAGATCACACATCAAACATAAAGTGTCCTCTTACAGAGGTCCCAGGCTTTCAACACAAACTGAGCCAATTTAAAAACATTACATTTAAACAAATACTTCAGTCTCTCCTCATCAGACACAGCAAACCAAGAGTAAGACACATTAGACACGACTGACAGCGAAGGTCATGATACAAAGGACAGAAAAACAGAAAATGCATTTTATTTTCAATGTCCTTTAAGTCGCACAGACACATGCGCTCCTCCTCTGGGACTGAGTGGAATCGTCCCGTCTCCGACAAGTCCCACACCTCAACTGGGCACATACTGGCCTCTGACCTCTGCTCAGGTTCAGGGTGACATATGGCTTAGGTCCAAAACAGTCTTTAATTAAGATATATGTTCTTAATTTTGGTTTACATCAAATTTCTTTGTGCCACTTTTGTTTATGCTTATCAAAGTAAATGTTCCTCGCTTGTCTGACACTACAGATTAATTTATTTCTGTAAATAAATCGGAGATCTGCAATCTCAAAAATTTTCTCAAACAGACTAACAGACTCCAATTAAATGTGTTACAGCTTCTTTAGTTCTGACTCTGCACCGATGCCGATACTGGTATTTATTGTTCGCGCTGATACTGAAAAATTCTCTGGATCAGGTATTGTTCCATGTGAGCCCTTTAACAGGCTGTAATACAACTATCTACAGGCTGATTTTGACCTATAACATTTCATAATGTTTGCACTTTTCAAACAAAGCAGTTCAGTTGTGATTTGAAGAGTTACATCACTCTATGGGATTTCTTGTGTAAGTTAACTGTGTTTTAAGGAAATAAATGTTATTTTCTTACTGTAAAATACCAAATAATAGCTGAGTTTCAATTAACCGCTGGGTCCCCTTTAAATGCCATGTGTAGGTGGATATTTTGATAAATAACCACCGGTTCAAATAAATGCTGAGTGTATAAAGAAAGTGGCCTATGCCGACACTCCTGGCAGTGGTTGTGATGCTGCCGAGGAGCTGCTCAAACTCTCATTTCCTGTTTTTTGTGCTTTATTTAACCAAGACATGATGATTAGTGCAGCAACACCACAGAGAGCCTGATGTTTACAGCGACACAGGAGCAGTTTGACTTCAGGTCAGTCCTGCCAACATCAGACTGGTTGTGTGACTGAATGGATAGGTTGTATTCTCTGCAGTGTTGGGGAGTAACAGATTACATGTACCGGAGTTACGTAATCAGAGTACAAATTATGAGTAACTGTATTCAATTACAGTTACTGTTTCCATGAGTGGTAATTGGATTACAGTTACTTTGTTGAAATAAATGGATTACATGGTGATATTTTCCTGTTTTCACATTTTGGGCTAAATCAGGTCTAAACCAGGACTAAACCAGGACTAAACCAGGTCTAAACCAGCTCTAAACCAGCTCTAAACCAGCTCTAAACCAGGACTAAACCAGGACTAAACCAGGTCTAAACCAGGTCTAAACCAGGTCTAAACCAGGATCAAACCAGGAATAAACCAGGTCTAAACCAGGACTAAAACAGGACTAAAACAGGATTTAACAGGACTAAACCAGGTTTATACCAGGTCTAAACCAGGTCTAAACCAGGACTAAACCAGGACTAAACCAGGACTAAAACAGGATTTAACAGGACTAAACCATGCTGTGCGGACTGTGTCTCATCCTCTTCTATCAATAATATTTTTAATATGGTTAAGTAAAGTCTACAGTGCTTCTCTACAGCAAATCAAGTAATCCAAAGTATTCAGATTACGTTACTCACTTTAAGTAATTTAATGGATTACGTTACAAACTACATTTTAGGATATGTAATCTGTAATCTGTAGGGGAATACATTTTAAAAGTAAACTTCCCAACACTGATTCTCTGTGCTGGGTCCAATCTCCCTCACCTGAACTGAAGAAGTGGAGGAACAGAGACGTAGTTGTGAAACGCTGCATTATCCATGGGACACAGACACAGAACGCTTCTGTGAAATCTCTATTTTGAAGTAACGTAAAAAGCGTAAAAAGAAAGATGTTGCAACACAGCGGGCAGAAAGTGGAAACAGTTTTTAGGAGTTTTGGGAATATTACTTCAGTTTGACAGTTCGGAGGAAGCAGCATCATCAGAGCTGCTGTGGCGTAAGAGGAAAGTTGTGGCAAAGGGAGAGAAAAGACAGGCGATGAAAGGCAGGAATCGTGCCCACAAGGTCGGCACAAGGCCATCATAGAACAGCGACACCTCCTCCTCTATAGTCACACTGGTTAAAAGAATTGGAGTACCATATTTTCACATATTTGCTGCAAGTTTTTAGTGAGGAAGGAATGAATCGTTGCCCCAAAATGCTGCCTGGTCTCAAATAAATGCCTGGTCTGTTAAGATTACTATTACTATTATTTGGTATTTTATGGTATTTGGCAGATAAACAGTAAAGTATTTATCGGTGGAATTGGAGATGAAAAATCTGGATTGGTGCATCCTTCTGACTTTAATCTTTGTCAGCGATGCCTGGACAACTGAGGGATTTCACACGAATATGTTTATTAATAAACACCAGAAAAAAACTGAATATGGCTCGGTCAAGCAGAAGTAAACAGCAAGGCCAAAAATTCAAGTTAATGCATCTGATATAAAAATGTATTCAACAGATACATATGTACTCTAGTTTATGAAACTGTTGACCTTTTTTCTGTACCATTTTTGGTTCTAAAGTTCCATACGTTTTAAACAGATCATGTATGAAACATGAAACAAAAATTATTTCCCAAATTTCAAAGACCTGCAAATCATGTAAATAAATGGATGTATTTCATCATATCTTGTGTCATTCCATGTTTGAACTGTTGATGAAGGTACAGGATTTTTTCAAAAAAAAAAAAAAAAAGTATTTAAAATGATAAAAATTACCTTGGAAGGACTGACATATTTTATAGAAATAGTTTCCTTTCATTTTGAAGTAATATTAAAGTATTCAGTTTTTCAACCTAATCTTGTACCACATGGTAGAAAACTATATGAAGCAAATATTGAAACCAGTTTGTTAATAATATGTAAGTGAGAACCAAGAGTTATCACTGTTTGGATTTATTGTCCAAAAAGTGCTGCATATTTCATTCCCTCCGTTACCGACATGAGTTTTTTAATTTTTTGTCAACAACTTGAAAGAATATCACAGGTTTAAGTTTACCCTGTTGGAGTGTTAACTCTTTCCTACATTCTGATACTTTACTTATTTCAATAGTCCCTCTAGTTTCTTGAATAAGAGCTATGTGAATGTCAAAAATCTGCCCGTTTCCCTCCGTTACCACTTGACCGCACCCATATTGATACACAAATCCACACTGGTCACTAAATGGTGCAGCATTGGTACAGAAATGTTATTCCCACATTGAGATTCAAACGTGGATTTGCAGGATCATAGTTGTGAGGTATGAACGACGAGTGGTGACAGGTGGAGCAATCACACACACGTCTGTTTCTGAATTGTTTTTAATCTTGAGATGAACGCGTGAGGCTGACAAAGATCTGCGCTTCATCCAAATAAAGTGTGCCCTGCTTCTGTAACGTACCCCTCATCCCTCTCTCCATCCTCTGCTGCAGTCCCTCTCTCCATCCACCCCACGCTCTTTCAGGAATCCCAGCTCTCTCTCTCTCTCTGTCTCTCTCACCATTGGCTCCCCCGTCCCCTTTAGTCCCGCCCCTGCTCTGCTCATGGCCAATCAGAGCGTGGCACTGGGGAGCTTGTGCGTCCGTATGCTCCGAGCTGTCAGACAGTCCCTGCTCCCTGCATGCTCTGGACCAGCACAGGTAGGTCCGCTCCTACTTCTCAGATGCATGGGGAGATGGGAGACTTAAGGGTGCCCTGTGGGTGTCAGTGGGGCGCTGCGTCGGCGTTACGGGCGTGCATGGGTGGGGATGATGTAGCAAAGATTGGGGAGAGTGTGATCGAATGGTTTGAATATGAATTACAGGATGAAGGACGCAGTTTTTGTGGAAAATGGTGTGATGTGGAGAGAAACAAATTGAAGCGTTTAACTTCGTCTGGAAGCTTGTGGTGCCTCAGGACCATCACAGTCAACAGAGCTTTATTTAACAAATGTGTGGTTTACTTTAGCAGAATTTTACACTTAAAAATGCACGGTGCAACTTTTTGGTGTGGAGCCTGCATCCTTGTCTCCATGGTGATGTTAACACTTTGGCTGGAATGTTTCGCATTGTGGCATTAATAATTAATTGGCCTAATAACATCACCTGATTGTCTCCATGGAGATCGATGAATTGAATGAGGAATTGTGGAATATTTAGGGCAAAATAGTAACATCTCCTTCCCTGGAAAAGTGACATAGTGCAGCTTTATCTTGGCTCTAAAAGCAAATGTCATAGTCATTTTCCTTCTAATTTGCAGAGAACTGGTCTCAGCAGCTCCATAAGAACAAGGCTTGCCCTCTAACCACTGAGTTGGTAGTTCATTTCTTGCTTATTTATTGCTTGCTAGCGTGTCCTTGAGCAAGACATTTCCCTTAATCTAATCTTATCTCCGTCAAGTTTATAACTGAATATTTTTTCAAAGACACAACACACAGAAAGATCAATCATTATGTTAATAATCAGAATTTTTCACAAACACATTGCTTTCTCTGAAGTTAATTTATTTTTCACCCCAAAGAATTCAAATAAATATAACGGGATTTGAATAATGAGACCAAATCAGATACTTGAGGCGCTCTTTGAGGAAACAGACGTGTTTTCATGCTGGTGGATGTTTATAAGCTCCGAGCGCTGATACAGAACTGATGCTGGAAATAGAATTATGCTTTTGAAAGTGCGTTTAAAGGACACACATTATCTATTATTTCTCTGCTGGTTTTGTAAAGATTCTACATCTGATATTTACTGTCTTCAAATGTGAAAAACTGTGCCGTTTGCATTTCAAACATCTTAATTATTCACCATGATGAGTTTGTAAGCTCTTTTTGAACAGTTAAAGCAGAGTTTTGCATTTACGGTAATGCTAACTATAACTAGCATGCAAATGTGCACTTCCTGATCATCAGACAACAAAATGCTGTCTAACTGGATGCAGACAGTACACAGTGGTCTCATTTTAACCTCAAGAGCTGTTTATACAATGGTAAATATATATATATATATATATAACAGAGCAGAGCCGTGGTGGTTGACATCGCAATACCAAGCGATGGTAATATCAGGAAAAAGGAACACGAGAAGCTAGAGAAATACCAGGGGCTCAAGGAAGAGCTGGAGAGAGCCTGGAAAGTAAAGGCATCAGTGGTGCCTGTGGTGATCGGACCACTCGGGGCTGTAACCCCCAAACTGGAAGAGTGGCTACAACAGATACCGGGAAAAACAACGGACATCTTAGTCCAGAAAAGTGCAGTACTGGGAACAGCAAAGATACTGCGCAGAACTCTCAAGCTCCCAGGCCTCTGGTAGAGGACCCGAGCTCAATGAGGGTGAGAGAGACCTACCACCGTGGAAGGTGAGAAACACATTTATATATATATATATATATATATATATATATATATATATATATATATATATATATATATGTATGTATGTATGTATGTATACAGGACTTTACACATGTGAGTGACCACCTTTTCCTTGGCATTTCATGTTTTACAACTTACACACAATATTTTCCAGTTTCAGTGCTCTTCATCTGATGCTCTCGCCATCTACTGGCAGCAGAAGGAATCACCAAAAAATAAAGTGCACAATCATCAGTCATCCTGGCAGAATCCCCAGCAAGAGAAGAAATTCAATTTGTCAAATGAACAAAGGTTTATTTTGGTCGAATACATTTTGCAGCTCATCCAAGCTTCTGGACACTGCCTTATATCTGTCTGCAGGGAGGAGCTAACTACACTGAAACTACTCTGAAACTAACACCCTATTGGTTTACAGTTTTTGTTAGTTTGCTTAGCCTACTGAACTGCACGGAGTGTGAGATCATATTAACGTAATCATTCTATGGCCCTGAATGAATCACCATTATGGGCCTGAACTGATGAAGCAGCCTGGATGAGCTGCAAAACCTATTCAACCAAAATAAACCTTTGTCCATTTGACAAGTTGAATTTCTTCTTTTGCCAAAAAATAAACTAGCTAATAAGTGACATGCCTCTACATGCTAATGTCAGCATGTGGGTGTAATGGACACAATCTGACTGTAGAGACGATTAGAACGAGTCTCAGTGATTTATGGACTTCTACCTGCAGTGCAACAATCCTGGGAAGTTTTTTTTTTTTGTATTTTGTATTTGAGTATTGTGTAAACAGGATTAAAACCAGCTAAGCAAAATACACCTCCAGGTATGAACAAAACCATGCACGGCAATGAAATCCAAACTAAAGCACATGTCTAGTACTAGTACTTCAATACAATACTTCTGTGTCGCACAAACTCCAAACCCATTCAAGTCCATGTCATTTGCTTATTCTTGTGTCGTATGAGCTTTAACCTGACTGTTACTGGTATGTTGGTGCCTGGAATGAATTTCTCGGTGGAGTAAACATATTTCTAAATGTGATCACCTAACTGTGGTTCATGTTTTAATGATGAGTCTAAAATATCTCGGGTACATGTTTGTGTGGCCCCCTGGACTTCACTTGTGAGCAGAGTGGTCTGTAAGTGTGTCAGAGCTCAAACTCATGCTGTGTTTTTTATGACGACAATGGCTCTCCGGTGGCTCTTCGTTCTCCCAAATATAACCTGGACTGGAGCTGAGCTTCAGTCTGTGAAGAGGAGCTGTGTGGGAGACGATAACACACTAACAGGCTAACGACATGGGACACTGCCAAAACACACGAGTTCTGATGGTTACATGGCTCTTGTTCCTGTTTCACTCATCATTGTTGGAGGTCTGGGTAAGGTTATGTTAAGGCACACTTAGTTAATACTACTGTTGTGTCCTCGGGCAAAGCACTTCACCTTACCCACTTACCCTTGCCCTGTGAATGGTGATGTTTGTCAAGGTTGTTGTTGGTGCAGATTTAAAGTCATGTTTCTGTTATTAGAGAGTTTGTGAAGCATCGGGATCTGTAGGTGGGTCTCTTGGGCAAAGCACAGTTGTAGTAATAGTAGTAGTAGTAGTATTAGTAATAGTTATAATACCCTGCATGTGTAATGCTCTTCAGAAGCCCCTCAAAGAACTACACTGTCATTGTTCATTCACAGCATATTGGCTGGTGTTAAGATACTAATGCAGCCACAGCTGCCCTGGGGCAGACCAATGGGAGTACTAGTAGTAGTAGTAGTAGTAGTAAAAGTAGTGTACATACTTTGGTCACAAATACAGAAGAATTGTATCTCTATTATTATATTTGTTTTATTATTAGTTATATAGTTATTAGTTATATTATTTTTATGATTTAGTTATTTTTATATATTATTTGATGTTTAATTAATTGATTGTGATTTTGGTCCAGTGATGAAACATGTGCAGCTTGGTCTTGTATTTACATAATTCATTTATCATTAAGCAGCTGTTTTATTCATTTAATGGATGAATGAGTTTGTTTTCCTGTAGACGGCCTCTGTGTGGAGAGGGCTCAGAGCAGATGGACACTAGTGCTAACTGACTGTTACTTTCTCTTCTAAAGCCTTTATGGTCTGTTAGCTGGTTCTTTGTATTTTACTTATTATAGTTTTGATCTACTGCCTTTAAATGCAACAAGAAACTTTAACCCACAAAAGGACAGGAACTCCACACAACAGCAAAAGTGTCCTATGCAAGACAAGTCCACTGCTCAGACAGAAAAGATGTACTAGGATGTAAACTCAGTACAGGATACAGGACAGATCAGTGTTCACTTTTATCTACCTTTATTTAACCAGCCTGTTCAGGCATGTTTGTGATGAGGACACAACATTATAACCTGGTAGAAAGACGGTAAACTGTGTCTTGCTCCAGTACAGACACGTGTTGTATAAGCAGCTCTTGAGGTCACAGTCAGTTCTGTGTACTGTTGACATGTACTTTTCTGTCTCAGAATCAGGAAGTGTGCATTAACATGCTATTTATTGTTAGCATAACTCTGCTCTGGTCTGTGGAAGTTAACACAAGTGCTTCTAAACTCACTATGGTGAATGATTAGGATGCTCAGCATGAATAAAGTAAGTGAGGCTTCACTTTGGCCCACTGCATGTGGAGAGAACATTTACACACTGGTACACTGCTAAAACACACAAGATGGACGAGGCACACGAGGATTTAAACTTAATGCAAGATATGGGGGATTGGTCATACACTTTTTACCTTTATATAATCAGAAAAGTCCCACTGAGAGAACATATATCCATCCATCCATTTTCTTCCACTTATCCAGGGCCGGGATTTAAAGAACATATTATGTTTTCTTTAAACTGACCTACAGACTCTAAGTTAATTTAGTTTCCAGTGCTTTTGTTTGAATTAGTTTCTCAGTCAAAGTGAACTGTATCTGTGGGCTGTGTTCTCTGTGTTTTCTTTGTTCTCTGTGTTTTCTCTGTGTTCTCTGTGGACTGTGCAGGGCTCCATGCTTGAGTGGAGCACCATGGCGTGTAATTGATTTAGCCTCTTCTTTAATAACTTTATGTCGTGTTGGTTTAAAGGAGCAGATAGAGGCTGCAGTCTGTGAGGAGGAGCAGTGTGAGGAGGAGCAGTGTGAGGAGGAGCAGTGTGAGGAGGAGCAGTGTGAGGAGGAGCAGTGTGAGGAGGAACAGTGTGAGGAGGAGGAACAGTGTGAGGAGGAG
>NW_026571070.1:35259505-35349505 GCF_026225935.1 Boleophthalmus pectinirostris
ATAGTCACATTTGCCAAAAGCATTTCACTGAAGAAATGACTCAGAGTGGACAGATGGAAATGTGACCTTGCTATATTATGAAAAGTTCTAAACCATGAAATGTAATGCCAAGAAAAGAAACAAAAACCAAGGCATTTCCACTATAACAGAAGGATTTAATGTGAGGCACAGTGACCAGGGATGTGACTAAAGGAGGCAATGGTGGTGAAGAGGAGCAGGAGATGAAGAAGAGGAGGCTTGTGAGTCTGCTGCTGTGTAGATGGAGCAGAGGAGAGTCGCCACACACAGTCAATAGAGGAGAAAGAGTGTATTTATCCACTTACCATCCACCCGCCCGCCGGCGGGCGATTTTCCAATAAAAAATGTTCACTCTGTATATTCACTTTTAAAAATTCACATCATAAACAAAGAATAAGATACGCGTTTCTTACCTTTGAGCCGGTTCTGTCGGTCCAAAACGCGTTCAATCCATGAAAAGTTGTACTCAATAAATCCGTAATAATCCACAGAAAAAGAATATCAAGTTGATTTTTCCATAAAATAATTCCATGTGGGGGAATAATCCAGAAAATCGTCGTCCGTATGAGTGGATGAATCCGTGAATGAAAATATTATGTCTCTTCTCCGCCTCTTCTCCCGCTCTCACTTCCCTTTCTCTCCCGCTCTTGGGTGCGCTTGTTTTCCTCACACTCTTAGCTTCAAAATGAGACCCTCCCCGCTGTTGTCGGTGGCGGGGTTTAGGTGGGACAATCCGCTGAAGAAGCTAACGCACTCACGTACTTCCTGGCTTTACGCACGCGTCATCAGTTTGTTTACGGGAAATCTCTTCAGTCATTGGATCTTCCAGAAAGTGATTGACATATTGTTTTAGCCTATCACCAGAGCTTTCAAACGGTGGGTGGGACATTCAGATTGTATTGGAAACGGACCCTGTGTTTATACGCGCAGCCGAGAGGGACACAGAGAGAGACAGAGAGCAGTAGTAGTAGTAGCAGAACAGCCACTTGGAAGACAATTTTGGCTACTTTTAGTTTTTTTTCTTGAGAAAACATGCCTAAAGCTCAGAAGAATTAGTGTTATAATAATAACAATGATTATTATTTTATATTATTATTATTATTATTTTGGCACAAATTTGGCAATCTTGTGCCGAATTGTCATTTTGTATACACAAAGGCTCACAGCATCAAAACCCTTTGTCCTAGAGATCTGAAATTCTACACAGTTGTTGCCAACAACTTGAACAATGAGTGTAGTCACAAATGCCTAGCATGAAGTATGCCCAAGCTAAGGCCTTTATTTTTTTCTATTTTTTTTTTTTTCGAAGCAAAAAAATACAATTTTTTTTCAATTTTAATTGACTGTACTGTAGGTTAGGCAGCACTCACAGTCTTCATGTACATATCTACAGAAACTAGAAGGCCTAAGCTTTAAAATGGTGCCTCACACAAGCATGTGGGTTCTAAGGTTTTCTTTTAATAAGCTATGGCATTTGGGTATGTCTTACCATTGTGCACACACCAAAATGAGGCGGGTGGTAACAGGTTATATGAATTAGATGGCTGGCTGTGATTGGCTGAGTGACAGTGCATGCACACTTGAAATGTAATTATTCTCAGATTTTTGGAGTTATAAGATGATTAAAAGAACAGCAATATGAACAGCAACGACTTTCCCATTTGGCTCTTGGCAAAGGCGGATGTTTTTTCCTCTCCTCTCCTGCCCCCTTTATCTTCCCTTTGCTTCTTTGTCAAATGTCTAGGGTCTTATACCAAGAGGCTCTCCGATCTACTCTCCAAAACTAAATTAACTATGGATATGATAAGTTGATCTTTCAACACAACTGACACCATTTCCTCAACAAGAAGCTCAGCATCAGGCGTACCTGGGTGTCGCCCCACAACTTTCCCAGCGGGCTACACGATGGCTGAGTGAGAGAAAAGGCAAGTTGTGTGTCTGGCGGCTCTTTCCATGGAGGACATTTATCTATTCGGAACCATTATTACAGGACTTTTGCTGATTGGATTAGGTGTTTCCCTGTCTTTTCAGAAAAATAAGATTACTGAGGCAGCTGTTCAAAGCCCCATGTTGCTGTAACTTTGCTTGTAACCATGAGCCGTTTTATGGAAGGTTTGGTGCCCTCACACTGCATTTTGTAAAACATCACAGAAAGGTTAGTGATCATGGATCATGGATTGGATGGAACTGTAGCTCTAATTTGCAACATCTCAGAGAAATTTAAAGTTTTGCAGACACAGATGGGAAGACCTTAACACAATATGGTCAAAGACCAGTGTAGAAATGGATGCAGGTTCTCGCTCTAAACCCAAACAAACCCAATCTTAACGTATTGACGTTCCCAAGCCAGGAATGGTCACAGACAAGGCCAGATGCAGTCAACTCTCCCTGTTTGTACTGTGTTTGGACTGTGTGCTGATGTCACTGAGGTGTTGTTTTTTTGTGTACTCTTTTGTGTACCATACTATGCCCCAAGAGGAGCATGGTCTGTGGGCAGTTGCACACCAGTTATAATGTGGAGAGCAAAGGGAGGCAAACTTATTAAACATGTTAATACTTTATTTTCGGTGACTATATCCCACGTCATGCTCCTGTATCACAAATTTGAAGGCAACTCGACTGCAGCTAAGAATATTAACAGGAACAGAAGAGTGGTTCTTTGAAGCAGCCCGGGGTGTGAATGAAAACCAGACAAACAGTATTGTAATTATTAGATATGTATATTAAGGTGAGGTGTGTAACAAATTAAATTATTTTTTAAAAAAAAGTTCAAATTCCACTTTGGGGAGGAAAATAAATAGTCTGATAAAACAAAAATAAACAGTTTATTTTCACAAGAGTTTCGTTATAATCCACAGTTTGAGAACTGCAGTCAGTATAATCCACATTTTGAGAATCGTAATTGGTATAACCTGTAACTGGGAGCTGCAATTTATGACTCACGACTCAAGAAGGTTCAAGAAGCAGCGGAAGGGAGAAAAAAAAAAAAGTTTGTCCTACTGCACAGTTGTTTAGCTCGCCATCTGGTGGTTTGTTGAGTTGATAAGTGGATTTCATCCATAAAAAAAGCCTGACCTTGATTTCCACGGGCTAAAGCTGCTCTCCCGACTGGTAAACATGTATGGAGGTGCTTAGGTTCAGGGAGTTCAGGTACTTTGTTTGAAAGTTTGCTGACAGACCATGCCACAGCCACAGCAGAGACGTAAACTGCCTGAACTTAAAGGAACAGAAAAGTGCGAGGCATCAGCAAAGGAAGTGGACCCACTAAAATAAAAGTCTCTGTATTAGATGCAGGTTGCACTCCTATACGGCATTTTTTCATGAATATATAAAAGCATATATACAAAGCAATAACTACAACTTCACAAACCTGATGCGATGTGCAGTAGTTTCATTAGTGGGATGTACATTGTCGACTGTATTGTGAAAAGAGAGGGGTCTCTTTAAACATGTTAATACATTGATTTTGGTCAGTATAGGATTTTCAAAACAATAAAAGCTGACATGGTGATCTAAATATGTGATGTATTTGCAATTAACACCATAGAGATTTATTCTCCTGTTTAAGTCATGTTAAATGTCCTGAAATCTGGTAATTATCAGATGTCGGTGGCTTGTAAACAAAGTCAGTGACAGACAGCTGAGAGATGAATAATGAGAGAGAGAGAGAGAGAGTTGATTACATAATTTGTTTTCTCATTTCCCACAAAGCTCCACACAGATCTGCGTGTGTGTCTTCCATGTCATCCAGTCTAACTCAAACAGAAGCAGTGTGCTCTATAATGGTGCTGTATCCCTGTAGTAGCAGTTGTGCGTGTGAGGAACAGAGGGGGAGGACTTGGTGACAGCTTGTGCCCAGCGTCAGGCCGGCTGTTGGTTGTCATGGCGACGGTGTGGGTGTTTGGGTGAAACTTCCGCAGGAGGAGAACGAGACTGTCACAGCTACAGCACTATCAATTACCACGGACACGGCACCCAAACACAGCTAATTACACCCAACTGCTAAGACCTGGGTTAAAGGGAGGTTCATTATAATGACGCCGTAAAATCTACTTTGTGAATCATGCTGGTGTTCCTTCATCATTCACTTATTCAAAGATCTCTTTAGATAGGTTCATGCATGTTTGAGTCATCTTTTATTGTCTTGAGAGGCTTGAGAGTTCTGAAAATGTCAAGATAATCAAGACATTTCAACTTCAAGACACTTTACACTGGGAGAACTGATCTGAAACATTCAGACTTTATCCTGAGTCCAGCCCCAAAAGGAGTTTTAGAGTGAATCTGCCCTGCCCCAGTTTTCTTCCTGACATCATTATGGGTCATTATGCCTCTTTAGCGTCTCACTTGTCACGTTGTTAAGCACCAGTTTAGCGTGTGATTGGCTTGTTGTGACATGTGGTTGGAGATGAAACGTTTTAATCCCAAAAACAGAGTCTCTACGCTGAACCTCTCCTGGACGAATGAGGGATTAAACCGTCTCATTACTCTGTACTTACGTTCAGTCATTAAACACACACTCTGGGTAATACTTGTAGAGTTCAACGATTTCACTGTGCCATTTGTTAACAGTCAGATCTGATGTCAGAGGACCCGTTTAAGATCATTATTGCAGTTTCTCATGAACAAAATGATGGTCTGTGTATAATTTAAAATCACAATGGACATATGATGAGTTACACATTCCTCACAGACATATAGACATAGAGCGGGACAGTCCTGACAGAGCTGGACAGTGGACAGAGCTGGACAGTGGACAGAGCTGGACAGTGGACAGTCCTAACAGAGTTGGACAGTGGACAGTCCTGACAGAGCTGGACAGTGGACGGTCCTGACAGAGCTGGACAGTGGACAGTCCTGACAGAGCTGGACAGTGGACAGAGCTGGACAGTGGACAGTCCTGACAGAGCTGGACAGTGGACGGTCCTGACAGAGCTGGACAGTGGACAGTGGACAGTGGACCTGACAGAGCTGGACAGTGGACAGAGTGACAGTGGACAGTCCTGACAGAGCTGGACAGTGGACAGAGTTGGACAGTGGACAGTCCTGACAGAGTTGGACAGTGGACAGTCCTGACAGAGCTGGACAGTGGACAGAGCTGGACAGTGGACAGTCCTGACAGAGCTGGACAGTGGACATTGGTGGTTGTTGGTTTCATGTTTGGAGTCAGTAGTTCTTCACAACCTCAATATCCTGTGGGCTTTAAAGATAACACAGCTCAGGGCAGGTCCCAGTTTCCATAGCAACAGTGGAACATTTGATCAACTGGAGCTTTACTAAGACAATACAATCTCAAAGTTTCATTTTCCAGAGTAAAGTCCTTTGTGTCTTTTACTGTTAATAATACTGCATTAGTTGTATATTGTACTTTTCCTGTCACTCAGTGCTGGTGAGATACTGTAGACACAGCAGCCCACCCTCCACACCACCAAGCACTCAAACACGTCACATTCACACATAAACAAGTGTCTTGCTTAAGGACACAACAGCCATTTGCCTTAGAGCCACTGGGGTGGTGGGCATCCCACTGTGGTTCCTGGTATTCCCAGAGTTCTCCCATCCAAGAGCAAACCAGCCCCAGCCCCGTCTAGATTCAGAAATCAGATATTCTTAAGGTGGTATGTCCTCACAGAGTCAGCAGCAGATCAAACCATAGAGTGTATTAAGTGGACTAAGGAAGCATGACATCACCCACAGTGCTCAGCTCCAGTCAAATGAAGCTCAAGAGGCTGGCAGTTATAGAAGCAAATTTGGAGCCGAGTTTCATATTAGGAATAGGAATTCATCTATGGACAGAATAGTCAAAGAGAAACAGCAGGAGGCTCAGCAGTTACAGAGACATGTTCAAGGTAAAATCAGTGAAATCCAGAGTCCATGGAGCTGGAAGCGCCCCCATGCTCACTTCCTATTTGGAAAGCAGTGGATAGTGAGTTAGCTATGTCCATTTATATACTGTGTGAGTGTAAACCACCGAGCTGTGAAGAAGTGGAACAGCCAGCTCTGTCCCCATGTGAACCTGACACACTCCTCTCATCTGCCCTCTCCTCTCTGTCCGCTCTCGCCTTTTCTTCTGCTGCTCTGTTCTCTCTGCTCTATTCAAACTAGTGCTGTTAAAAATAGCACACTATTAACAAGTTAACACAAAACTATTTTAACAGAATTATTTATTCATTTATTTATTTATTTATTTATTGCGAGAATAACTTTCTTTGTGATCTGGTGAACATTTTTTTTCGTAAGCTGAGGCCACCGCTAGTAATGAAAAACTACTGATCCAGATCCGGCTGTAAACAGGAAGGAAAACAATTTGTACAAAATTGAGAAGTCTCGGCCTCGAGGAGGTGGGCCAAATCACGGCACGGCCACTCATGCACGCGCACATGCACGCACACATGCACGCACACATGCACGCACATATGCACACATGTATGCACACATGCACGACTTCACCACACACGGCTTGTGCGCCCCGATGCCACACACACAAGGAAAACACAAAACAAAGTCTGCTCTAAAACATATGCTGAATCTGCACCCACCACCGACAAGGACCATGGACAGCGACAGAAGCCCTGCAGCCTCTCTGAGCCAGGCAGGTGCAAAAGTGGGCTACAGAACCACAGGCATCCATGCCCGAGCACAGCAAGTCCCAGCACGAGGACGCCCCCTAGTACAGGGCAGAGAACTATCTCGGGTCACAGCACATTACTTCACCCAGAGTGGGAACTTCAGTGGCTTTGACTGTTCTGAAGACAGAAGAGGCACTTCACTCACACTGTTCCAAAGCACTTCACCAAACTGGAACATGAGAGTGGAATATTGAACACAAAGTTGTCTAACTGATAACTGTTATGGTTTGCAATAAAAATAAAAAAACATTTAAAAATAAAAAAAACATTGGCACAACACAAGCCTATCCACTTTTCTATGTTGATAAGAGTATTAAAATGATGATTCGAGGGATAAAAACTGAACTCATGATTAATCACAAATTAATTGCAAGTTAACTATTACATTAATCTGATTATTACATCAGATACTTATTGATACTAAAACTAATATTAAAACTAGATACTTATTTGAACAGATATTGATACTAAAAATCTCATTCACAGGACAGAAATAAACTGTTCCTGAATGTCTTTAGAATGACCTTGAGCTGTAGCAGAACAGGTAGAAGAGCACGTAGACTAGTGTACACATACACAAACATGGATCAACATGAACCTACTGCACCACTGACCATTACACACATATAACACACATGGGAACAGAAAAGAAAGTTCTACCATGTAATGCTGAAAAAGTGTTTTAATTATCATCAGGAATGAAAATTGGTACTGAGTATTGAGTTCTATTCCTTAGTGTCGAATTGAGTTTGAAATGTTAGTATTGTGACAACACCAATCCTCCGTCCTCTCCCTTCTCCTCTGTCCCCTCATGTCTCCTTTATCCTATTTTCCAGCTCAAACAACTCAAATCTTCAGAAATCTTCCTCCCTCTCCCTCTGAGTTAGTGTATCCATGAGGAGCTGGCGCTGCTGCGTGTGCGTGGGAGTGGGACTGCAGTCTTACATAAGCGCACAAAGGCTCCGCAGCCCCTGTCAGCACACTCCATCAGGGACACTTCTCCCTCCTTCACGCCCTCCTTGGTTTGCACTTTTTCCTTGGTTTCAATTCAATTTCATCTTTATTAAGAACACAGAGTTTGAAAAAAAAAAAAAGAATAAAAAGTTTGACAGAGCTCCTCAAATTCCTGGCTCTGCATGAATTAATGAATGCAATATCAAATCCTAACAGCACCAGAACTCACAGCACCGTCTGACGGGCTCTACAAACCCTCAGCACTTTCAGCACTATTCAAAATATTTAAAAAGAGATATTATGCAAGATCAATGTTTTCTTTCAGCTTTGTACCATGTTATAACATTGTTCCCTCATCAAAAACATGCCTGAAGAGGTTTAAGATCCATCGATCTGTGCATGTTTGAGTAATTTAGTGATCTCTCCTGGGTCTACAAGCCTACTTCAACCATGCTCCCACACGACAATTCTCCATAAATATACAAACACATAATACAAACCTCAAAACTGTACGTAGTAACTTGACAAACCTGACGCGATGTGCTGTAGTTGCATTAGTACAGTTCTTCTCAAATAGTGGGATGCGTGATCTGCGTGACCGTGAGCATGCATGCATATTTATTTATTTATTTATTTACTTTGTCGTATTAAAATAAAGTGTAATTGCACATCCACTATAGTAGTTGGCAGTGGCGCTCTCACTGTCAGTGAGTGCACAGGGAGTATTAGTGCTATAGTGTCAGTTTTTTGCACACACAAACACACACCAACACACACAAGCACACTCAAACACACATAAGCACACAAAGCACACAAGCACATACAAACACACACAGTGTGTATGAAGTGTAGAGAACAAAGTGTATGTAAAGTGTTTGTAGCACTGGGCTTCACTGTGACTATGGTGGGAAACGAGGAAGCCCTCTGTGTTTACTGTGCATAAAAGAGTTGGCAGCAGAAGCACGAAGCCAAATAAATTACAATGTCACTTAAAGACATTACACCTCAGTCACGCTGATAAGACACTTGAGTTTTTTCAGTGAACACGTGTTGAATATTGCCAAGAATCATCCCACTTTGTGAATGCTGCTTTAGTAAACCAGGGAGCTCTGTTAGCGTCGTATACAGTGACATACCAAACAGAGGAGCAAATATGCCGAACTATAACATGGACGTCATGTTTAAAGACGAGGCGGACGCAGGAGCGGACCACCTAATGAGTGTCCTGGGAGTCGCTTTGGAGACGCGACTAAAACATTTACTCTCATACGTAGGTGACTGAAGGTGAGGGTGCGATTTGTCCACGTTTGGTAGTGGTTCTGTGGAGTGGGGGAAGGGAAATGTTTTCTTCTTCCTGGGGGAGCGTGACAGAAAATAACTGAGATGCACGCTGTTTGTGTTGCGCTCTGAAGGGGGAGTTGTGGAGCGCAAAAGGAGGGGAGAAAACAAAAGCAAAACTTATCAAATATTAATTAATAATAGTACATTGTTTTTGGCAAATATCGCATTTTCAACAAAGTAAAAGGTAACATGGTGTTGTGTTGTTTGCACTCATGACTTTGCGACTATTCAGAGCATTGTACTTAATGAATGTCATGTTCTAAGCCACAGGGAGCAGACGCTGAGAAGCTGCTGGTGTGAGGGAACAGCAGGACTAGATCATCTGAAACATCAGACAGATGGTTACACAGATCATCTCCAACAAAACATCCGATATGACATTCATGTGCTTAAGACAGAGCGGAAGCATATTTTTACTGCACTTAAATAAATTAGTCCTCTGTGTTGTTTGCATTTGACCCAACCTTCAGTGCCACAGCCTTGAGCTGGGTCAGGACAGTACCTCAACTGGACCATTTGACCACTGTTGTGCAAGTTACTTTAAAACTGTAATGCATTATTTATTTATGACTTGTTACTGTCATTTCAAAGTAATTTGTTTCATTACAATATTACTGCATTTAAAATGTAAAACATTACACGACTATTGCAGCACTTTTAAGTTACTCTCACCAAAATAACTGTGAAGAACTTTTGAGTCGTATATGGACTGAACCAGGACTAAACCAGGACTGAACCGTGGACTGAACCAGGAGGACTGCACCAGGATTAAACCAGGACTAAACCAGGTCTAAACCAGGACTAATCTTGGACTAGAACTTGGAACCTATGATCGCCCCTGAGAGAACCCTTGAGTGCGATCAGGCGTCAGCTGCGGTTAGCCCCGTGGAGCGCAGAGTTCTGCCCAGTCCTTTCGCTCACGATTATGGTCTACACGGGTGCGTCTCCAGCGATTTTAGTGAATTTGTATGAAGAAAATCGAAAAACCCACCACTTCAATCCAGGTTAAAAAAGCATTGTAACATGCGTTACTGACATTTGTACTGAGTAAAATATTACCACTTTTTTCCCTGTAATGCCGAACATTACTGCATTACAGCAAAAAGCAATGCATTACAGTAATTCATTACTTTTATAACGCATTACTCCCAACACTGCATTTGACTGATGAGCATGTTTTGGGTTGACGGTAAAACACACAGACATAGAGAGAACATACAAACTCCACACAGAAAGTTCCATGCAGCCACCGTGTTTTCGACTTTTATTTATTTCAAAAGAATAAAAGAAATACATTCAGTGCATCTTTCATCAAGTAAAAAATTAACAATCTCAAATAATTCCAAGGAAATCAGAACTCACACAAAATGGATTCTTGTGAGCTGTAAGCCATGTTAGAATGTTGTTCTCTCCTCAAAGACACACCTGTTTGTGTTTTGTTTTATTCACACATGTTTGAGTAACTCTTTATTATTTGTCTGCCTACATCTCCAAAACCCTCCACCTCGTGATGTCATAGTGCTGTCTCCCACCTCCTTTTACCTTTAGTTCAGTAGACATTGGCAATTCAGGGGCTGAAATCATCTAAATGATTCTAATGAAGGCGTATGGAGTTTAAAAATACAGTGGAGCACTTTCTGTATAACCACATGACATCGTAATGTGGAACAAAACACATCTCCAAGTGCGGTTTTGATGAGGAAATGACATTATAGCCCTTTAAATGAATAGCAAGTTTTAAAAAGTAAGAAAATGTCACTTAACACAGTGCACATGGTGGTTGCTAGGGACTGCATTTTCAAAAGTGGAATTGGCACACCTCGGACGGGCCCCCTGCTGCCCCTGACACTGGAGCTCTTTTGCGGCGTCCATACAGACTCCTGGTACCTGTAGTGAAGAATGAGCTCTCCTGTGCCGCGTGTGGGAGGGTTCGTGAATGAATCATGGTGAAGCATACGCACACGACTGAGACTAATAATCATGGAGGATGTGGATTATTGGTTTGTCTACATCTCCAAGGTCTAAATGGTCTGTTCCACCTTGTGATGTCATGTAGTGGTAGTATTCAAGTGAACAGCTCCTTTTATCTTTACTTCAGTAGAGACTGACAGGTCCCGGTCAGGATGTTTTCTGTTTGAGAGAAGAACTCAGCTTAAATGTGCAGGGTTTGTGTGTTAAACATATGAATGAAACAAAACACAACTCTACATATGTTTGTGATGAGGAAACTACTTTATAACATGGATCAGTAAATAACATAATATAGGCCTTTTAAGTTATAATTACTAAGCCTTAATCAGTCCAAATGAACAAATCACTGTCTTTGTTCATTCTGTCAAACACATATTATACAAATGAAAACACAAAACAATATGTTAACCAATATTTAGAGTGAAACCTGTTTTAATCCCTGATTTGACATTCAGTGAGAAACAGAGAGCAGTTTGTGTCTGCAGAACTCTGGTACAATTGAAATTTTGTAAGATTTTGTAAATTTTGTAAAATTTTTGAAAAGTAAGATAATTAAATGTAGTAAACGTTTAGAGTAATACTATATCCCAAATAATGGATGGTTTATATTAGGGTGACCATATTTCCATTTATGAAAACCAGACACCTTACTGGGGGTTGGGGGGTTGGACCTCAACATTGAGCTACTCTCAACTCGACCCGACTGGGACGAAAAATGGAGAATTTCTCGTACAAGTCATTGTTAAATGTGCATTTCTGCTTCGGTATGTTGCAGACTGACCGACTGTTTGTGTCTGCTCGCTCCTTCTGAGTCACAGAGCTATGAGAGCCGCTCAATTTAATGGCCCCAACGAAAGAAAATGAAAACCCGGACATTTCCATCACTTAAAAAACGGATGTTTGGTCACCCTAGTTTATAGCAGGTGTGGGCAATTCTTATTTCCATGGGGCCACATGAGAAATACTGAGGAGAAAATATTGTGGAGGACCAGTCCAAAATGCTTCAGTCAATTCTGCATAATATGAATTGCATTTCTTTACTAAAAAAACCAAACAAAAAAAAGCAGTAAATAGCATTGTTCTGATGAGCTGCTCAGACTGGGAAGAGTTTATGTTATGACAAAGCAAAGAAAAAGTGAGACTGTCATTTAAAAAAACTCCTCTAAAATAAAAGTGATACAGCTTTAGTCCATGCATGACAAATGATAAAAGGACAAACAATAAAATATGTTTGTTTTGTAATTCCAAATGAGTGGTCAGAGATAACCAAAGGGCTGTACATGGCTTAGAGCTGGACAATACTCATGTCTGGTTTATAGTAACTACAAATGATGTAGGTAGTTGAATGATCTACTTGTATTATGTATATAAGTTGAAAAATAGGAATTACAGTAGATCCAAAAGAGGATCAAAAACAATCCGGAGCTGGAATCACAAAGTGTACAGAATTGTGTATAACGTGCTGATGCCATAACAGTTAATCTTTTATTTGTCTCATAACCCTTTAATCACGGGTTCATATTTCACAAAGGTTCAGATCCATATGTGCTAAGCTCACCGATAAAACACTATTGATTTGTACGTTTCTTTCTTCCCCTCTCGCTCTTTTTTCTCCCCAGACGGCTGCCTTGGTGGACACAGCAGCAGATGGAGGAGAACTGAACCAAGGTTGCAGCATAAGTGAAAATCACAACTCAATTTCTGTTGCCATGGAGACTGGTGAACAATCAACTGCCGCACTGGAGGCGGAGGAAACGCTGTCTGGTCCGTTTGAACGAGACGGGGCATCAGGCGCACTTGATGAACAGGTTTATTTGAAGAATGACTCACCAGATTCCCCGGGGCACGAGTCATCACAGGACCTATTACCACCCAGACCACCATCTGAAATACAAGTGCCTGACACTCCAGGAGAAGCTAGCATGGATCAGAATGTCCCCACTGCAGAGGAGGGCCATGACGGATTGAATCGAAATGAATCCACAAATTCTTCAGACACGCTGTCCAGTGCGGATAGTGTGTATGAGAATGAGGCTCATAAGAAGAAAGAACCACCACAACAAGTGCCAGAGGAAGTTCTGGAGGTGGAACTAGAAGAACCTCCTGAAGAGGAACCCATAGAGGAGCAACAAGAGTTTTCTGGATTACACCTAGATCCCATGGAGGACCAGTTTCCAGAACCAGACATGGAACTGATTCTAGACCCGACTTTGGAACCACTGGAAGATGAGTTCCCAGATCCAGACATTCTCCCAGAGCAGTTTTCCGAACAAGAGCTAAAGCAATACCAAGCCGCCACCCTTTACACAGATACAATCCTGGACTCAGATCCTGAAGCATACCCAGAGGACATGTACCCTGGTCCTGAGGCACAGGAGTTAGATCCAGATGATGTTCCAGACTACATGAGGGAAGAGCAGGATGAGTGTGAAGTCTTGTTCCCTCCCAGCAGAGACGAGTCTGAACTGGAACAGCGAATCCGTGAAGAAGTAGCGTCAGATGTCTCCAATGGGTCCTGTCATGAGCTGGGCCCAGAAGACATGGAGGACTGTTTGGGGGTGGAGATTGGGGCAGCTTCATCGGACAGCGATGCAGATGAAAAGTGGAGGACAATATTCTCCTCGTCCATAAACAAAGAAGACGATGACTCCTACTTGGACAGTCTCCAGTTGAGCGCTCAAGAACTCTTTGTGAAGAAAGTGGAGGTGAACGATCTGGTGGAAGAAGATCAAGGCAATATCGAAGTCCGTCTAGATGTGCCACAGATGGAGGAGGTGTTGGAGCAACCTGAGGAGGTGGTGTCCATTCCAGTGCCCTCACAAGAAGTCAAGTACAACCTGCTGGGCATTCAGAGCTTGTCGAAAATCTCTGAAGATGATGGTGAAAATGGGAGAGACGGCAATCAAAATGTAAATACCGTTCGAGAACTTGAGGAGAACTTGAACAACAATATGGAAACAAGCAAGAAGGTCCCCAAAGACTTCTGTGTCATCCAGGAGACCAAGAGCGAGAACGTGAGTACGGAGCACGTGGATTTCCAGCTGGCTCGCAAACAATGGCGTGAGATGGAGGAGCAAACTAAGAACAGGGTTTACATCCCCAACACCAAACAAGCTCCTCTCCACAGCAGCCACAGCTTCATGTACACTCCAGTCCGTAACATCGAACGAACAAACAAGAAAGGACACAATCTGGAGAATTTGAATCTTTTCGGAGAGTACCCAAACACCCAGTTCAGCCCCTGCTCAGAAGATTCAGGCCTGGGCGACTCCAGCTACAGATCTCCATATGAAGATGTGGAAACACCAGTAGAGAAGGAGATCCGGATGTCCATGGAACGTGAGGAGAGCTTCAGGAGAGAGAGGGGACTGTCACGGATGGGTAAATCCACAGACTGCGCCCCGTCAAGAAGCATGCCCAGGTCTATCAGCACCCCTCTGACGCCTTCGTTCATCATCACGTCCTCGCCAACCAAAGAGCCACTCCAACGCGATGTCTCAGCACACAATGTCATCATAGTGGACCCTGCCAATGAGTCCAGCCAGAGACTGGGAAAAGATCTGGGGGCCTGTTCTGCAGAGTGGCGTTCAGAAGATACCAGCTCCAATCTCATCATCCTGGAGACGTCCAACCTGATCATCCGCAGTGCCTCTGAATACTCCCTCAACAAGGTGTGCGAGCAGCCAGAAGAGAAGATGTTTCTGAACAACCCGTTCTTCAAGCTGCGGTCCAGAAGCACCATCTCGCTGGTGGATGAGGAGATCAAGCAGGCCAAGCAGAGGGAGGAGGAACTGAGGAAGGAGAGGGAGGACAGGGCCGAGCTGTACAGCAAGGACCGCTTCTTATCCAATCACAAGGACACGCTGTCTTTTGACATCTCAGGTATGTTTGATGGTGTTCCATCTGCACTTTGTGTGACTGAGATGTACTGAACAGCCCAGTTTAGTGTTTGGTCTATGCTTGATAACTTTTAGTGAACTTAGAGTTTATACAATGTGAATGTACTTTTTAATGAACATAAAACTTATTAAGAATGGTCCAAGCTCATTAATACAACAACCCTAAAACTCCCAACTCCCTAATTAAAGGTGCAGTATGTAAATTTCTGGAGGTGACACTTCTCCTGCACAATTCCATGGAAACAGAAACTATGGAACTACTGTGGAACACAGAGATCAGTTTTATGGCATACTGTGGAATATTATAGCCAAAGAAACAACATTTCCATGGAAACAAGCAGGAAGAGGCTGTGAGAGCAATACACAACAAACATACCCAATATTCTTGGAGATAAAAAGTTACATACTGTGGCTTTAAGAGGTAACTACGACCCAATCATTCTTTATAAACTGTGTTCTTTGTGAAGATTGTTTTTGTTCATGCGTTCATTAATGTTAATGTAAAAAAAAACAACTAAAAACTAAAACATAGAAACAAATTACAGATAATGTCAAAATGCCCTGGTAAGTTCGTCATGGTTGCTGTCCAACTACTTGTATACAAGATTAATGAATGTGAGAGTATTATTGTCCTTGGACAGTAGTATAAGTCCACACACTTGGATTGGTCTCATGACCAGGCTCTCTCGTGTCTCCTGTGTCTCCTGACAGAGCCTGTCAAGTGCAAGTCGTCCCCATCATCTCCCATGAAGACGGCGTACAAGATGGACCGCTCCGTCCTGTCCTGTGACCACAGAGTAAGACTTTTACAAACCACACTGTATGCAGCACGCACTTCTTCCATTACAGTATGACAAGAATGCTTCTATATTTCAATTCAATAAAACTAAATAACAAGGCCACGATATAGTCGTCTTTAAATGCACTGTATCTGATTTTTACTGTTTAAATAATGAGAAAAAACAAACTTCACTTTAAATGGTTATAGTTTATGAGCTCTTAAGAGACCAGTGTGGAGTCCTGCACATGCATGCTGCCCTAATTATTGGACAGTAATAATTATATATCCTTTATACTTAGATGCCAGCAGTAGATGACAGACTTATTCTGACCTTAAGAGCTGCTGATACAATAGTCTATATTTGTACATGTTTCTCAAATACACGGGAAAAGGTACAGAGTCTTTATCCTGTGAGTCCTGACGGCTGTGTGTTGTTTGTTGTGTCTGTTGCAGTTCCCAGAGGCGTACACTGGGGTGCGCCGTAAGAGTGCCATGGCCCTGCGCTGGGAGGCCGGAGAATTCAACAAAGACTAGCACACTGTCGCCCCCTACAGGACATCATGTGACACTACACGTCTCCATGGGGTTTCTATGTTGTCGCTGCAGTTTCTTATTGTGAGTGACTCTGCCTTTGTGAAGCTTTCTCCATTCAGCCTGTGGCCACCAGTCCTACTCACACCGACATCATGTACAAGTACACATTACACATGAAAGTACTGCTCTTTATGTACAAGTACACACAACACATGAAAGTACTGCTCTTTATGTACAAGTGCACACAACACATGAAAGTACTGCTCTTTATGTACAAGTGCACACAACACATCAAGTTACAGCGCATATGTACAATTACACACTACAACTTTACAAGTACACAACACACATGAAAGCACTGCACTTATGAACAAGTACAATAAACACTACACTTCAGTGTACTACACTTATACATGTGCACAGGGTACATGAAAATACTGCTCTCATGTAGAAGTACACACAACACATGAAGGTACTGCACTTTATGTGCAGTTAAACACTACCTAAACAAGAAGGTACTGCTCTTACAATATGTACAAATACAAATACAAGTACACAATATACATGAAAGTACCACACTGATGTACAGTACATATGGGCCTACAGGGACAAGTTGCAGAACAGGTGGACTAAAATGTGCCAATGCATTTTGTATAAAAAGAAATATGAATGTTTCATTTTGTCTAGATTCTGTTTTAGACAGTAGTTTGTTTAGTGTGTTACATTTACTATTTTAGTAGTTACTCCATTATTATATAGTATTTTATTATAAATATTATAATGTCATTTTAAATACGTATTCTGATGATAATAAATGATACAATCCAAATATGATATAAACAGAGCATGAGACCAAGCACATATATGTCATGACAAACTCTGATCTGTCTGTGCTTCTGTATTCAAGCACGTGTCAATAGCAATAGACCTGAGCGCACACACACACACGCAGGATTTAGGGGCGAGGAAGACGTCTATATCGAATTTTATGTATTTTTATTTCAGTGACTATTTGTTTATGGAGAGGTGCATTTCTTTCTTGACCACAGTGGACCAAAAGAGGGCTTGACTTGTAATATTTGAGTTTACATGCAGTCCAGTGTAGTTTAGATGAGCTGTTGAGTGTGCGTCCGGAGAGTCTCTGCTCAGTGTTAGCCTCTGCTTCAGTGTGTGATGCGCATAAAATAAACATGTACATATATTTTTCTGTATCTGAAAATATGAGCCATAAAAACTGATGAAAAAATGCAACAATATAATGTCATGGCCATTTCCAGTTTTCTTCAATCATGTGCTGCTATGGAGTTTAAAAGAACTTATTTATTAGAGACACTTCTATTTAAAGTAGTATATTTACCAATGACTTGACTATTGCAATGAGAAATCCCTTTAGATAATAGAATTTCTATGTAAATGCATTTATGAATGTATTTAGTTTGTGCAATGTTTCTATATGTTCTTCTAATGCGGCTGTTTAACAGGTCGGGGGTCGACTTCACATTTCAATTCAGTGAAGGAAACTGCGGTTTCGAAGTTGCCTATAAATTATTTTGGATTTTAGAGTTATATTAGATTATAATAATATTAAAGGTGCATAGTGTAACTTTTCTGGTGGGTGTCCTCTACCTTCACCATCTCTATGAAAATGGTATTCCTCCTGGAATGTTCCACTGCACAACATTTGTTAGTTTGTTTAAAGTGAGGGTATTATGCTAAATCAAACATTTTAAAGCTTCCAATGCTCTTTAACGTTGACTGAACCAGAGGCAGTGTTAACAAAAACACCTCCGAGTGTCAAGAACAAAAGTGAAACTTATAAAATATGTCAATATGTTGTTTTGTGCGACTATAACATTTTCAAATCATTCAAGGTAAAATGATGATCTAATTATGTTTTGTGTTAGTAGTTTAAACCACAGAGGAATAAAAGACCTCCGCTTAAAAAAACACATAAACTACAACACTATTCCTTGATAAACGCGCTTCTTACAGTAAGAAGTCCCCCTTTTCCATAGATCAAACCTTACAAGATGAATGCCATACTGTGGAACATTCCAGGTAAGCAAGTAACGTCTCCCTGGAAACAAACAGAAAATTTACACCGAACATCTTTAATAAATATAGAAAAGTTGGTCAGTGATTTGCCAACAGCTGTTTTTGAGAAATTTCAATCACATATTTTGATTGTGAAAAATACTATATAATAATTTATTTGGGTAAAAAGTATTGTAGTCTTCTGACATTTTGTACCATTGGAAAGTCTTTGCACTCCTCACACTGTACACATGCTGACTTGGGCCTGTAGATGGCGCTCTAGTCCGTGTCATTGCTGTGAGCCTCATGTTCTTTGTCTGTTTTTGAGCCAGTGTTTTTATCGCATATGGAATTATGGACTATATTCATGTAACAATAAACTATGAATGTATATACTTTTGGCTTTGTGCTGTGGTCTTTGTTTCAGCTGTGCCTGAGTGAACAGGTCATATCATATCACACAAGGTCAGTGATGTCACACAGGCACTAGAATAATTTCATATTTTATATTATATCCTCATCTAGTCATTTTAACCTGCAGCACTTTTGAACAAAGCTCTTTTATTTGGAATTTTAGAACTTAGTTATAAGTGAGGGCAGAGGTTTGCACGTCGTGACTTGGACTCGAGTCAGGCTTGAGTCTCTGTTTGTAGGACTTAGGACTCGACTTAGATGTGAAGGTCAGTGACTTGGGACTTGACTCTGGCTTGAGGCCTGTCACTTAATGCTTCTCCTAAAAAAATAAATGATTTTAGAAAATACTTTTCTCTTTACAGTTGATACATGTGGGTGAATAATTTTACAGGAACAAACTAGAATATGTCCCTTCCACTTCTGTTTGGTACTTTAAATGAAAGTGAAGTAGTAGTAGAGATGGTATCCACAAATGTACTACAGTAATATACAGTACAGTACAGTTCAGTGCAGACTACATTACAAAATAACTTATTTCTGACCATAATGAGTCGCACTAAGATCTTTAACAGACATTTAGATTTTAAAAGACTTTTAAAAAGAAAAAACTGCATTTCTTCACCTCTTATATAAATACTCATATAAATCATATAAATATACCATGACTTTTTATGTACAATTTAGTTTAAAATTCATATAAACTGCAAAAATCTAAGATACTTTGGTTTAAAGACATGAAATGACTTGAAGCTCAAAGCAGATGACTTGATTTGGACTTATGGGCCAGTGGCTCAAGACTCGACTTGGACTTGCCTCTATTTGACTTGGGACTTGAGGTCAAATACTTAAACAAGGACTTGGTCCCACCTCTGACTGAGGGTGAAACAACTTCTGTCCTCTGATTTGTCCTGAAATTAGGACGTTCAGAAAAACACTGTGTTCCAGTGGCCAGAACTCCTACTCAGTAACTCTGGTCCCATTTCAGAACTCTGAGCTGCCTCCCAGTTAGAAAATTCAACATGGATGGATAAACTTTGATATGTGACAGTTAAAATATTGATAGTCCTTGCTTTAGTTTTCTGTTTCCCTCGTGTCCACCCGCTCCTGTGACCTGTGACCTGTGCAGCCTCTGAGCATCTGCAAATAAAGGCAGTTTTTCCAGTGAGTGACTCTCACCTTTTGGCTGAAAATCAAACTGGACCATGAACACTCATCACTCAATCACAGGCTCATGGAAATGTGCTCTTTAAATCCTTGTTGTATTGTTCTTCAGTGTGAGATTGTGACTTAGAGCTGCTGGTCTGATGGTTCGAGGAGGAGCCAAAGGAACAGATGGACTCACAGGTGCTCTACAAAACATGAGTCTGATTTTCTTCTCTATTATTTATGAAGTATCACTGTGACGGTTCTAAACACCAGGCTCCTGCTTTCCTACAAGTGGGCACATCCCACACGGATGTTAAAGCCACAGCGTGTCACTTTTTAGTCAAATCATAGACTCAAATAAAAGTCTGGTTGTTTTTATAGCAATAAAAAAAAAAACATTGAAATGCAGATGTCCTCACTGTGCTTGCATCACAAACCTGACTCTTATTTGGCCTGGAGGAGAGAAATGTTTCTCACTTGGTTATAATATTCCACAGTACAGTATAGCATTAACCTTATCTCCATGGGGAATGTTCCAAAATATGGTTTTAAATTTCTATTTCCATGGAATCATGCAGGTGACGTGGGACCTCCATAAAGTTACATACTGTAGTTTTAGCTCTTGTGTAACATGATCTCTGAGAGCTTCTGAGGGGCCTGGGCCTGGAGGGACTTGTAGATGAGGAGAAGAATCTTGTTCTGGATCTGGTGTTTCATGGGAAGCCAGTGCAAGTGGGCGAGAGTGGGGGTGATGTGCTGCCAGGGCTTGGTGTGAGGGAGAACCCTAGCAGCAGAGTTTTAGATATACTGAAGCCTGTCCAGAAGCTTTGGGGAAATCCAGGACAGGACTCCATGGCAATAGTCCAGGCGGGAGGTCATGATAATGGATGAGAGTTTGAGCAGCCAGGTCCAGGAGAGATGGATGGAGGCAGGATGTGTTGCAATAGTGGTAAATTTTGTGATTGATTTGATGTGGGGTTCAAAGGAGAGGGTTGAGTCCAGAATGATGCCCAGGTTGCAGACTGTTGGGGAGGGGAATTCTAAATGAAAAAACAAAACAAAAAACACCATGTCAAATCAAGTCATTATAACTCTATCAGGTGCTCTCATCACCAGTGGACTGTAGAGTTGTGGCGCCCTCGTGTGGCGTCTCTTCAGCATTACACCTGCTCCAGAGGCTGTGTTGTGCCTGTCTCCATGGAAACAGGCTGTGTTACCTGGAGCAGGTGAGGAGCACAAACAGACAGTGAGGACGGCAGCCATGACAGGGCTCTTCTCCAGGTAAAAGACTTTTATTTATTATCATCAGCACCTTTGACATTTGCACTTTTAGTTTTGTACCTTTGCACATTTCTCACATCATGCATAAGAGATGTTCAGCTGACATTATGAAATGACATGATGGCTTTTTTTGCAGTAGTGGCAGTGGCATTAGGAGTAGTTTTGTGGAGAAATAGTATGTAAAAGTAGTAGGTAACTGTATATTTGTATCTGTTTTAACACTTCTTTAGGTCAGTGAGGAGATTAAGAGGAAAACAGAAGGAACTGGATACAGATTATTCTGAGCTTTTACAGATTTTAAAAAAACTGCAAGAATCACAACTGAACTTGTGTCTCCAGAGCCTTAACCTGCAGACAGAGACACATCCAGGCCTCATGTGAAGTTCAGACCCTCCAGAATTCCCTCCCTGAGCACTGACTCATGAATAATGCTGGGGTTTAGATAAAAATCATTCAGATCAGAGAGAGGCATTTTAGGTTTAAAGTTCTTGTGAACCAAAGCACCAAATTATAAAATACCATTTGGCCGTCATCGCCAGCGTTTTTGTGATTAAGCATAAATCAGCATAACTACTGTTACCAGTCAAAATGATATTTAATTTGAACATGTTTGGAAGTTTATACAATTTTACATCAAAATCTTACATACAGTCCCTTAAAAATCTTTATTTGAATTGCCTGGCTTTCTCCCATGTTATAACACTGTTCCCTCATCAAAAACATGCATGACATGTTATCCAGGCTTGCTTGTAATGAAGGAATCTCTCCTCGGTTCTATTCAAACTCTCCTTATAGTTGCTGTAAGATTCTCTGCAAAGCTCCACCCACAAGTCTACATCACCCATGCTCCACCACGACAATTCTCCAAAAATATACAAAAACATACAAAACTGTATACAGCAGCTTGACAAACATGATATGCAGTAGTTTGCAGTAGTGAACCAGGGGGAAAACTCAAAGTGTTAAACATGAAAGTGAAATTTATCAAACATGTTCATATGGTGTTTTTGGCAAATATGTCCTTTTTAAAATAAAAGGTCTCCTGGTGGTCTATATATGTATATATGTTGTGTCAGCCGTTAATACCAGTAAAATACCTCGTCTTTAACACCCCTCCCCTCTGCTCGCTAAGGGACGTGCAGGTGAAGACCATGGAGCAGACAGTGTCTCACACAGAGAAGCTGTTGGGACAGCTGTGCTCTGTGCTGGCCGCCTACACCAGGAAGACAGCGGGTCTGAGGGACAAAGGGGACGCTCTGGTGGGACAACTGCAGGACCTGTCCCGCTCTGAGGACCCGGAGCTCCAGCTCGGCCTGAAGAACCTGGCCGAAGACCTGGCCATGGTACAGGACTACAGGCAGGCTCAGGTCAGGCTCAGGTCACACTCAGGTCAGGCTCAGGGCAGGCTCAGGTCAGGCTCAGGTCAGGCTAGACTCATTATGTGACCAGATGTTTTCAGATACTGTGAAAAGTACTAGGATCAGTGTTGTGCAAGTTCACAGTTTTCATGAACTAGTTCAAAGTTCAGTTCACACTTGTTCAAAGTGAATAGTTCACGTTCATAGTTCACAATTTTAATTTTGAACTAGTTCAAAGTTCAGTTCATTTTATATTTAGATGAGATCTGTAAATGAAAGGCTGCTTTTATTTTTCAAACTGACTTCTAGTTTACAACAACTTTACAAGATACACTGTTGGACAAGTGACTTTAAAACTGTAATGTGTTATTTATGACTTGTTACTGTCATTTCAAAGTCATTTGTTACATTACAATATTACTGTATTTAAAATGTAAAACATTACATGACTATTGCAGCACTTTTAATTTACTCTCACCAAAAGAACTGTTAAGATGCTGAACTTTTGCGCCGTATATGGACTGAACCAGGACTAAACCAGGACTAAACCAGGACTAAACCAGGTCTAAACCAGGTCTAAACCAGGTCTAAACCAGGACTGAACCAGAACTGAACCAGGTCTAAACCAGGACTAAACCAGAACTGAACCAGGTGTAAACCAGGACTAAACCAGGTCTATACCAGAACTGAACCAGGACTAAACCAGAACTAAACCAGAACTGAACCAGGTCTAAACCAGGACTAAACCAGGTCTAAACCAGAACTGAAGCAGGACTAAACCAGAACTGAACCAGGTCTAAACCAGGACTAAACCAGGTCTAAACCAGAACTGAACCAGGGCTAAACCAGAACTGAACCAGGACTGAACTAGGTCTAAACCAGGAATAAACCAAGACTAAACCAGGACCGAACCAGAATTGAACCAGGTCTAAACCAGGACTGAACCAGGACTAAACCAGAACTAAACCAGAACTGAACCAGGAATAAACCAGGTCTAAACCAGAACTGAACCAGGACTAAACCAAGACTAAACCAGGACCAAACCAGGACTAATCCTGGACTAGAACTTGGAATCTAGGACCGCCCCTGAGAGAACCCCGAGTGCGATCGAGCGTCAGCTGCGTTTAGTTCGGTGGAGCGCGGACTTCTGCGTCGGTCCTTTCGCTCAGGATCACGGTCTACGCGGGCGCACCTCCGGCGTTTCACCACTGCTGATATCGCGGTGATTTTAGCAAATTTGTATGAAGAAAAACGAAAAACCCACCATTTCAATCCAGGTTAAAAAAGCATTGTGACGCGCGTTACTGACATATGTACCAAGTAAAATAATACGCGCGCGGAGCAGCACGTCCTGTGCGTGTAGATTTCAGAAAATAGGATCCATCTTATTTTTTGACGCTCTACACGAGCGTAGGCGCGTATCCCCGTCAAAATACACAGAGAGCATGTATCTATTGTTGTATTTGTGCATTTACCATCAGCACATTGTGCTCCCTGGGCAGTTGTGTATCATGTGAAAGAGCCCAGATCCACATAGACTGTTAATTAGTGCTTTGAAATTTACTTTTGAAATCCTTGCGTTTGCCGTGGTCAGCCTGTACAGAAGGTAAATACAAGCAGCTAAACGCGCCCAGTCAAGTTTGATTGACTTCCCATTGAGAGACACAAGAGCCCGTACGTTCCACTAAAGCTGCTGGTGGAGTCGCCTTCACGTTGACACGCGGCTGTGGTTTCGTGAGGTGAAGTGCGAGCAGATCGTCACTCTTCAAATTCCGACGTTTAACTGAACTCCAACAGTGACGTACGTCGTTCATCACACATAATTTGAACAAATTCACGTTCAAGTTCTTGATTTACAAAAGTGTTGCGTTCAGTTCAAAGTTCACTGAAAAATGAACGTGTTCAATGAACGCGTTCTTTTGAACTCGTTCATGCACAACACTGACTAGGATACTACTAGTAGTAGTACTACTACTACTAGACTACTATTACTACTACTTGGCTAGATCTAAACTTTTTTTTAACAAGTGCACCTTTGCACTATTTACAATTTATTTTTTATTACTTATGAGATAGTGAGAAACACCATTTTGATTCTTTGTATGATTTTTGTATGAAAAATTGGCAATAAACTTATCATACTGACGTGTATATTGATGCAATCTCAGCAAAAACTAATGGTTTATTTGATATTTTAGTGATGATGGAGATCATGCTTTATTATATAAAGACATTATTGTATTGTTTTAATTGTTACACTAACTTAAGACTGAATTACGATTGTGTATTATTACAGTGTCATTACAGTTATTACATGTCCCTCCACATTCATGTTATACACATGTAAACATGTATTTAAACCTACATCTGGCTGCTGGCATACTCAATGTTCACTTTTATTCATTCCTTCATATTATTTGCAGTTGCCACCCTAGTGACAGTGTTGTGTGCAGGTGGAGAGGCTGGAGAGCAGGGTGGTGGCTCCTCTCAAAGCCTATGGAGACATCATCAAGAACAAGAGAGTCAGTATCACACACACCACCTTTGAGTGAGAGGAACGTGTCTCTGATTAAACATGGTCAACTGTCCGTGTGCTGCTCCTGTCCCTCAGGCTGAAGTGAAGAAGTTCAGTGCAGACCGGAGCAGAGAGATAAAGGAGATCCAGAAGCTGGAGAAGATCAGGCTGAAGAACCCTGCAGACCGCCAGAGCATTGTATCCTCTGAAAAGAAACAGCAGTTTGTACCTTCTGTGTCCTGTGGGGGCGCTGAAGTGCAAACAGGTGAGAGTAAAGTTTTATTCATCTCTCGTCAGTGTCTCTGGAGCTTGGGCTAAATGTTGGAGAGAGTTTCTCATCCAAATACACAGTAGAAGTTTTAGTAGTGGAGAATAAAACTACCACTCAGTGGGGCTGCAAGATTAATTGCAATATAATCAAATTTGCTAATTGAATGAACACAGTATACAGACATTTTCTGTCTTTCTATTATTTCCTCCACAAACCATAAAACCTCCAGTCTTATTTTGCACTGTTCCCTGGCGTTTAGATGGATATAAACCTGTTCTTAACTGTAACAGTGGGTACTGCTCGAGCCTCGGTTTAATTAACTCTCTGACAGGAACTAAGAGAAGATCTGCAGTCATCCCTCTGCTGTTGTGACATACACATACACCAATGCTCTGTAACAGTGGGAGCAGGTACATGGGTTTCCTTGACAAATGTTTTCAGTCTCAGGTAAGTGCACTGATGTACTTCAGCAGACTGACAGCAGGAGGCAGCAGACTGTGTCAGTGTATCTGTGTGTCTGTGTGTGTGTGTGTGTGTGTGTGTGTGCGTGTGCGTGTGCGTGTGTGTGTGTGTGTACGTGTGCGTGTGCGTGTGTGTGTGTGTGTACAGGCAGAGGTGAGCGCTCAGAAGGCCTCTAACAATGCCCAGAGGAGCACGAGGCTCATGGAGGAGGCCATCATGGACTTCCAGAAGAACAGGCTGGAGGACATCAAGGTCAGACTCACACATGTGCTCTTTGAAGCAGGACGTCTGTGTGTGCAGACAAATGAATAAACATGTCGTTCATGGATCATAAACTGAAGCACGTGCTTTTATGTAGTCCTCTGTTTACTCCAGTACTCATATACTGATACCAAAGGCAAAAACTGCAATTGTGTCCATAGGCAAGACACTTGATGCAGATTGCCTAGTATGAAAGTGGTGTGTGTGAGTGTTGGTGATCTGAGGGGCCAATGGTGCAGATTGGCAGCCTCATGTCTGTCCCAGGGCAGCTGTGGCTAAATTAGTATCTTACCACCATGGAGAATACTGTGTGCTGTCTAATTATGAAGCGCATAGTTAACATGTTAGTTGTTAGTTTTAGCGTCATGCCAAAACTTCACCCTGGTCTCTGAGAGTTGGGAAAATGATTACAAACTCATGACGCTCAGGGCGTTTATTTTGCACAGGGCCACACATCTGTGCTCTGATCCACTGTGTGTTGTGCAGACCATCTTCACAGATTTCATCACAGTGGAGATGCTGTTCCACGCCAAAGCTCTGGAGATCTACACCCACACCTTCCACAACCTGGAGTCCATGGACCTGAACAGGGACCTAGAGGTGAGGACACTGCTCTCTGCGTAAGTCCACAGTCTGGGCAGTGTGAACAGGGCTCGGGGGACTAATGTGGTCATGTCCAAAAGATCACGTCACACATTATGATCCTGATATACTCTAGCTGTGAGTTTCCCATAAACCCTTTGGTCTTTCCTCCTGCAGTTGTTCAGCGGGCGTGTGCGTGTCTCTGACTTCCTGACCACTCGTGTGGACAGTCCTGTGAGTGGACTCTCTCAGTACCACAGTCCCCTGCAGAGCCCCAGCACCCGAGGGACCCTCAGGGAGCAGCTGAGGCCACAGGCGGAGCCCATTCCCAGGGTGAGTGCAACAATATTTATTTCAATGTATCTTACCTTTCTGGCAGTATCATGCAGCACAACAGGTGGATGGACAAAGCGCTCAAACGTTTCACATTAAAGGTGGCAGGTCTGATGTTGAGGAGGGAACAACATTATAACATGACTCAAAGCTCACAGAGTCACTTTGGTGTAAGATACGACCTTTAATGACACAGAAAAGGAGCTGCTCCTGAGAAACATTACTATGATGCCATTAATATGATGATTTCCTGTTTGTCCAGCCCCGCAACACCTTAAGGCGACAGAGGCACTTGGAGGAGCTACAGAGAGAGGAGGAGGAGGAAGAGGAGGAAGAGGAGGAAGAGGAGTCAGACACTGAGGCTCCGCCCACCAGACGCTCATACGCAGCCCAATACGCTCAGGTGCGCCGGTGGAACAACTGACAGAGAGGAGGAGGGGCCACTGAATTAGGCCCCACCCATCAGAGAGCTTTGGGACGTCTTAGTGAATATGTGTAAAGTCAACTGCTAACAGAGTTGATGGAGCCAGAAGCTCCTCCATGAACACTTCCTATTTGCACCGCAGCGGCCAGCAGATTAACTATGTCCATGTATATCCACAGAGTATGGTGTAAATGTAAAGTACTAACAAAACTGTCCTTAGAAGTAATGAAAGTACATGTCATGTCCTGACATGACATGTATCTAAACTTAGAACTGAATGTGACTGTGTATGGAGATCATTTTATATAGGTGTCATTTTAGATTTTAGAATATTGTTTGACTCATTCAGATGTAAATATAATATTTTAAAAATAAAATTATGACAATGAAGTTGTTCTTGTGTTTCCACATGTGGAAGGTGACTGTGGCTGGATACAGTTGATATGACAGATCCAACACTGAAAAGAGCTACATGTTTGGTTTTCATAAATCTGAGCACACTGTGTTCCCAGATATGAGGTGAGCATGTCCAAATCAAATATCCATTTGACTGATAACAGTTCTAATGCTGATTTATTCTTAAATGCAAAAACACTGGACATGATTGCCCAGTTATTTATGTCACATTTTTTGGATCAAGATGATTATCCAATCAGAAAGTAGAATGAGCTTCACATGACTCTCATTTGGATTCCCAGTGTTGAAATCCAGTTGGTTCAGAGCTTTAATATGCAGCATATACACAACGAGAAACACTTGGATGTGTCCTGTGCAGGTCCAGGCTCCACTGACACAGGCTCAAGTGTGACTGGACAAACTGCTGTACACCACAGACACTCCTGCTCACCCACTGCACCAGACTATAGAGGGACAGATAATACTCCCTACAACTGTACAACAACTCACCCCTATGTAACAGATAATACTCCCTACAACTTATACAACAACTCACCCCTATGTAACAGATAATACTCCCTACAATTTTACAACAACTCACCCCTGTGTAACAGATAATACTCCCTACAACTGTACAACAACTCACCCCTATGTAACAGATAATACTCCCTACAACTTATACAACAACTCACCCCTATGTAACAGATAATACTCCCTACAATTTTACAACAACTCACCCCTATGTAACAGATAATACTCCCTACAACTTATACAACAACTCACCCCTATGTAACAGATAATACTCCCTACAACTTATACAACAACTCACCCCTATGTAACAGATAATACTCCCTACAACTTATACAACTACTCACCCCTATGTAACAGATAATACTCCCTACAACTTATACAACAACTCACCCCTATGTAACAGATAATACTCCCTACAACTTATACAACAACTCACCCCTATGTAACAGATAATACTCCCTACAACTTATACAACAACTCACCCCTATGTAACAGATAATACTCCCTACAACTTATACAACTACTCACCCCTATGTAACAGATAATACTCCCTACAATTTTACAACAACTCACCCCTATGTAACAGATAATACTCCCTACAACTTATACAACAACTCACCCCTATGTAACAGATAATACTCCCTACAACTTATACAACAACTCACCCCTATGTAACAGATAATACTCCCTACAACTTATACAACAACTCACCCCTATGTAACAGATAATACTCCCTACAACTTATACAACAACACTCACCCCTATGTAACAGATAATACTCCCTACAACTTATACAACTACTCACCCCTATGTAACAGATAATACTCCCTACAATTTTACAACAACTCACCCCTATGTAACAGATAATACTCCCTACAACTTATACAACAACTCACCCCTATGTAACAGATAATACTCCCTACAACTTATACAACAACTCACCCCTATGTAACAGATAATACTCCCTACAATTTTACAACTCACCCCTATGTAACAGATAATACTCCCTACAATTTTACAACAACTCACCCCTATGTAACAGATAATACTCCCTACAATTTTACAACAACTCACCCTTATGTAACAGATAATACTCCCAACAACTGTATAACAATTCCTACAACTGTATAACAATTCATCTTTATGTAACAGATAACCCTGTGTCCTGTCAATCATCATATTATTGTTGTTCACCGTTTCAATTTGATCTCTTTGTTATTATATTATATTGTGATGTGTGACTCCTGAGTCCAAATCATTTCCCTTGTAGATCAATAAAGTTTGTCTAAGTCTAAGATTGGACTGAGATCCTATGTATATATGTATGTTTTTTTTGTTTTGTTTTGTTTGATTCACACATGTTTAAGTAATTCTGCATTTATGTACATCTAAAAAACTCAAAATGCTCTGTTCCACCTTGTGATGTCATGAAGCGGTGGTTTTCTGCTCCTTTTACCTTTTGTTCAGTAGAGATTAGCAGTTCCAGATATAGAATTATCCAAATGATTCTAGTGAAGGAGTATGGAGTTTAAAAACACAGTAGAACACTTCCTGTATTACCACATGACATCACATGGTGGAACAGAGAACGCAGCCGAAATATGCAGGGTTTATATTGTAACGTGTAACTTTAGAGTGGAAGAGCTCAGATACATCGAGCTCCTTAAACACACATATGACAATAACACCGTCTCTTAGAAGTAGAGGAATGTTTAATATTCCATGAGCAGAAAAGTCCAGTATGAATGCACTTACAGAGGGGGAGGGGCCACACACCGCAGGAGTGCAGAGGTCAGGGGTCAAGGGTCAGGGTGTGTTTACACTTGGCTCCTTCACTTTCCTCACCCTCCTCATTGTCAGATATACACAAAACACCATAAATATATCTCTCTTTATGTATGTACATTACAATCTAACAGAACGGTAATACTAACCCATGCCCACCAGGAGGCGCTACATGTGGTGCAAGCCAAACTTAACCATTGTTCTTCTTCAGTGTAGGCAGGGCATGCTCTGTTTGTCTCAGTCAGCTCAGCAGCAAAACAATTCGCTCTAAAGTCTTAATAGTGTGAACTTTGTCATTAAAAGAGAAATAGTTTAGTAACATGCAAGTGCAGTGCGTCAAACAGGTACATAAAGTGTATTTCCATATTTGAAAAGTGTCACCAAACCAAATATATTCTAAATCTTTGAAAAATTATTACATGATTTTATCAAATAGCAACCAGAGGAGAAGAAAAGTGAAATCTGTCGCTGGACTAAAGTTTTGTAGTGAGAGGCTTCTTCAGTTCTGACAGAGTTCTGTAAGTCGCTGCCTTCTGCCTAAACGACAGGGAAGTGTTTACAACATTTGTTCTTAGCAGAGCATGATAGTACTCTGAGTGTGAACTGTCCCTGAGTCATATTTTAATGGGTAATCAGGCACCTATTAGCACACTCCAAATAAACAGCAAAAAGGGTTAAGGGTTAAAATTTTCAGGGTAAAATATTTCAAAGTTGTTTTTAACACAAAAAGTGTTATTGTTAACTATATGAAAGTTAAATGGGGGTTGGAGTTGGGGTTATTTTGTTAGTTGATATGGCTGAAGTTAATTCAACTTCCCTTTGAATTAATTTAGCACCTCCCACGCATCACTTCAAACTCCCACGAGAGAAGACAGTTTGAACCAGTTTTGTTCATAATTTCATCTTAAATTAACTAAAATAAAGTGTAAAAATAAAACACCTGTGTGTTGTTTAGCTAAATCAGGATAAGTGATAAAGTGTTATCTGTTTACTCTCAAAATATTAAAATAACTCTTGATTTTGGGGTTAAACAGGAACTTTGGTCCAGTGGGACTTAATGAACATTTTCAAAAATGTTAAATTAACTCTAGAACAGATTGGACTCAAATAAACCATGAGGAAAATGTTCAAATTGATCCTGTGAGTGAATTTTAACACTTCACTTTCTGCTGTGTATCCTTATTGTCTTTCTTTACAAATATTGCTCTTTTTGTTCATCAGTCCATCTGTGAACTCTTTAAAACTCTCTCCTCTATCATCAGAACAATCAAGAAAACAGGAGGGAGAATGCCACATGGGCCTTCACCAAACATACAAAATATAACTCAGGGACAGTTCACACCTTCGTGTATATCAATGGATTTTGCTAATAACAGCAGATATAGTTTACTGTAAATGACTAGGGTGTGTCCGTTTCAGTGTAGTCCGCTCCTCCCGTCAGACAGATAGAAGGCCGTGACTGACAAGCACCTGTCAGAACGGAACAATCCTCGTGGACAAACATAACACCCTGGACATCCAACTGTCCAGTGAAATCCAAAATAAGATGAATGAACACATTTTAGAAAACCTGTGTAATTCACATTTTATAACATCAAATAATGAGGCTTTCACTTTCACAGAGAGAACTCGGTGATGTCTGTCGCCCTCTGCTGGCTACAGCGGAGCATGGCGTTGATATGGTTAATAAGCATCATTAGCCATATGGTTGATCACAATCTTCAGTGCACCAATTTCCAACTGGAAAAGTGACAAAATCTGTTTCTAGCCTGATTTGCTCTGCTCCTGTTCTCAGTGTCCCAGCAGAGGTGTCCACTGTGGGGGGAGCATCACATCTGGAAAGTGAATCCAACATGGTCTCGTGTTGTTTTCAATGGCCTGAGCTCATTGGCATGAAATCCCCCCCAATATTTTTTTTCGTCTGCATTATTTCGTCAGTACGGGCTAGCACCTCCCACCGTTTGGCAACAGTTATTTGACGTTAGAAAATGTGAAAGACCAAAGCAGAGGTGCCAAAAGCCGTAATGGACAGTTCAGATCATTAAACTGAACCTTTAAAGTGCACATGACAGGTTTTCATGTGTTTCTCCTTCTGACTTGGTCTGGTGGACAGAACCTGTCGGCAGGTTTTACATCAGTTAAGTGGCAGTTTGTGAAAAAAGCTCAGAAGAAAAAGGCAAAAATGCAGGAGTTCTAAAACAGAATTCCTTTGCCTTTGCCATCAACATGGAAAACTCCATTCATTTAAAAAAAAAAAACCTTATCAGAACTATTGTGTAATTTGGACAAGTTTTGGCCTTTTTTACATTATGGTTATGGAATTACTTCTATTTTAAACTTCTCCAAATAACTAGAAAAAAGATTTGTTTTGTTAGCATATAGTAATGTTAACTATAATGTTTCAGTAAAATGTGTCATCTAGCCTGTCATATGCACTTTAAATAATATTTGCAATGTGCCTTTGACTCAAAAACTCACTCATTCTTGAAACAAACTTTCAAACATTAACTTCATAATTTCCAAAACATTCTCATTGACATGTACCATCTTCAGTCCGGCCTGCTCCTGGCACTGCCAAGTCTGAACACACCCACAGGACACTCCATATTTGGTATGCAGAGTTAAATCCACTATGACTTAGAAATGTTATAAATATGTTTGTTTTTTCTCAGAGAGGGGAGGGGCTGGTCCAAAGCCATGAGCGAGGCAGCGTGTGGAAAGCGTACATCTGCAGCTACATACTGTACAGCAAGGGGGAGCCAGTATCAAAAGTTCACAGTATGTTTGAGCACATCCATGCACGTCCACCAGGGGTCTCATCGCACAAGTCCAATGGCACTTAAAGAACACCAGAGAGGAGAGAGAGGGGTGCCAGCCACAAACTCAACACGCTGCAGAGGTCTAGAGATATGGAGTGTGATAAACTACGGAGACCATCTGTTCTGCAAAAATACTACATAAATACACAAGTACTGCAGTGATATACCTCATTTGTAGTAGGCAGAGATGGACAGTACTCATAGACTGTATATAGAAGACTAAGTGAGCGTGATGTCATAGCAACCAAAGAGCCAATCCAGAGCGATGCTGTTGAAAGTAAAGCCCCTTTCCGCTCACACCACTGTAGTTTATCTGGGAGTGGGTTCGTAGCAACACTAGGAGTCTGTTATTAATGTTCATATCTTTATCTAGGGACAAAATAGCTAAATAAAACCCCCAGCATCACTTAGAGTGAGTTAATACGAACATTTTAAGATCAAAATGACAAGTCTGACAGTAGCAGTTTTAGAGAGAGGGGCGACAGGATTTCAATACAAAGTGAACTTGAGCCAGAGCTGATGGAGCCGGAAGCATGCCCATGCTCACTTTCAATGTGAAATGCAGCGGCTAGCAGGTTAGTCACGTCCATTCATATACACAGTCTATGGTAGTACTTTTAAAATGTACTTCTCTGAGAAGTTTTCAGACCATACTCCTACTAGAGTTAAATATTTAACAATTTAACAATGTTCTCTTACACAACAGTGTTTTTACTTAAGTAAAAGTTGTGGTTACCCTTCCCACCCTGTGAGTATATCTACAAGTGACAAAGGCTATATCTTGACAATATGAAATGATTTGAACATTTGTGTTTCTTGCTTCTTCCTTCAGATATGATTTACTTTGTCAAATATTTGCATCTATTTAAAATACCAGATTTTGTGCAGAAGTTCACTCTAGTTACAGTGACTTCAAATTATAAGTCAAACATTACTTAGTAGCAGATTCCATAAAACTTCTTTCTTTCTTTGACCTTTTTAATATTAGTAACGATACTATTAACTGAGTACTTTTTGGCTGTTTTACCCACCTGTGGTAGTAGGTTAGCTAATAAACAATCAGAAGGTAGCCACTTCAGTTCATGGTCTGCTGGTTAAAATATTTCCCAAGCAATTTGTTGTGAAACGAAGGACATCTGACATAAAAAACAACCAAATAGAGCAGAACGGATGGTCTCAGAATGATGAAGCTACTCTGTCTCCTCTGGATCCCTTTTAGAAAAAACACAAAATTCAACCCAAGCGGCTGGCACACAGAGACATTGGCAAAAGGTAATGGAACTTCGATGGCAGCACAGTCAGGAGTCGGATCACTGGCAGCAGTAGTAGTAGTAGTAGTAATAGTAGTAATAGCAGTAGTGATAGTAGTAGTAGTGGCATAGGCCCATTGTCTGATTGCTCTCCACTATAAAGTGCTTTCACATAGTCCTCGCTCCTCTGTTCAGTTCATGAGTCTGGTGAAGAGGAGCGCTTCATTTCTTGAAGGGGGTGAGCCTGCCGATGTTGTGCCAGAAGGTGGAGGCAGACTTGCGTTTGGGCTCGGCCAGCATGAAGACCTGCTGCTGGGGCAGAGCCGTGGGGAGGGACGGGTGCTTCTGTCGGACCAGGAAGTCATAGTACGGCCGAGTGACTGCTGGAGATATACAACAAAAACAACAAGGAATGTTAGAGGAAAGAGGAGGAAAATGAGGCTCATACATAAACTGCGTGTAAAACAACCAACAGCCCAGATTTAAAGTTCCTTTCACATAAAACTGACTCTTAGCCTTTTATCTTTTGTTCAGTCAAAATTGATCATTCCAGATAATAAAAATGAAGGTAGATATACTTTAAAAAACTGAAACATGACAACATCTAGGTGGAACAGCCTAAATGTGCAGGGTTTGTGTGTTAAACATGTTTGAGTAAAACAAAACACAAGTCCAGGTCTGTTAGGTAGGTTTTGAATAGAGATAATTTACAAATAAATTATTATTATTATTGTTATTGTTATTATTATTATTATTATTATTATTAGCATTAGCATTAGCCTTGCACAGCAAGATGAATTCTCGTGAGTTTGTGAGTTCATGTGTTTTAGAATGTGTATAGTCCAGATAACTATGAGCAGTAAGTATTTCTGTTTCCAGTGGTGTGAGCTGCAGCCTGTGATGTGCATTAGTCCAGTGTACAGTTGTACCTTTGGGCTTCCCTGTGGGGTGGCTCTTGCAGGCGTTCAGCATGGCCTGCTTCTTCTGCACCTCGGTCAGAGAGAAACCTGCAGCACAAAAGCACTCATGTTAACATCTACACCTGAGCCAAAGTCCAGCACCTTCTCTGTGTCCACAGCTCATCAAATACACAGCACTTATTCACAACAACACCATGAAGAGGAACACAACAATACATTAGACATGTGGAATTCAACTACAGTGCTGTTTGTTTTAGAGCATAACAGTATATGTGTATTCTACGAAAATATGTTTAAGTCTTATTTTAATATTTCAGACTAAGATTTAGGTTTAAGTTAGACAAGTAGTGACTATGGTTAATGATATTATCAGTCTGCAGGAAATGAATGTGTGTCAGACTAATGTTCCCATGAAGAGTGAGTTTGTGTGTGTGTTTGTGTGTGTGTTTGTGTGTGTGTGCGTGTTCGAGTGTGTAGATGTGTGTGTGTTAACTAGTGTAGATGTAAGTGTGTGTGTTGACTAGTGTAGATGTGTGTGTGTTGACTAGTGTAGATGTGTGTGTATTGACGAGTGTAGATGTGTGTGTATTGACGAGTGTAGATGTGTGTGTATTGACGAGTGTAGATGTGTGTGTATTGACGAGTGTAGATGTGTGTGTGTTGACGAGTGTAGATGTGTGTATGTTGACTAGTGTCAATGTGTGCGCATTGATGAGTGTAGATGTGTGTGTTGATGAGTGCAGATGTGTGTATTGATGTGTGTGCATTGATGAGTGTAGATGTGTGTGTTGATGAGTCCAGATGTGTGTATTGACGAGTGTAGATGTGTGTGTGTTGACGAGTGTAGATGTGTGTGTGTTGACGAGTGTAGATGTGTGTGTGTTGACGAGTGTAGATGTGTGTGTGTTGACGAGTGTAGGTGTGTGTGTTGACGAGTGTAGGTGTGTGTGTGTTGACGAGTGTAGGTGTGTGTGTTGACGAGTGTAGATGTGTGTGTGTGTTGACGAGTGTAGATGTGTGTGTGTTGACGAGTGTAGATGTGTGTGTTGACTAGTGTAGATGTAAGTGTGTTGACTAGTGTAGATGTGTGTAGATGTGTGTGTTGACGAGTGCAGATGTGTGTGTTGACGAGTGTAGATGTGTGTGTTGACTAGTGTCAATGTGTGTGTGTTGACGAGTGTAGATGTGTGTGTATGTTGATGAGTGTAGATGTGTGTGTATGTTGACGAGTGTAGATGTGTGTGTTGACGAGTGTAGATGTGTGTGTGTTGACGAGTGCAGATGTGTGTGTGTTGACGAGTGCAGATGTGTGTGTGTTGACGAGTGCAGATGTGTGTGTGTTGACGAGTGCAGATGTGTGTGTGTTGACGAGTGCAGATGTGTGTGTGTTGACGAGTGCAGATGTGTGTGTGTTGACGAGTGCAGATGTGTGTGTGTTGACGAGTGTAGATGTGTGTGTGTTGACGAGTGTAGATGTGTGTCTGTTGACGAGTGTAGATGTGTGTGTTGACGAGTGTAGATGTGTGTGTGTTGACGAGTGTAGATGTGTGTGTGTTGACGAGTGTAGATGTGTGTGTGTTGACGAGTGTAGATGTGTGTGTTGACGAGTGTAGATGTGTGTGTTACCTGTCTCGCGGTCTGCCAGCACCTGTCTCCTCTCGTCTGAGAAGGCCCTGAGCCAGCGCTGTTTGTGCTCGGGCTTCTTGGCGCACAACAGGAGGAGGTGGTCTCCAGAGCGCGCCCGCAGCTTCACAGCATTCTTCACACTCACGTTAAAGTCCTTCTCCCTCCCATCCTCCACGTCCACAACCTCCATCTGGTCCATGTCCACCCGGCCCTTGTAGTATAATATGTCCCTGCGCAGGAGGTCCTGGACACACAGAGGGGAGGGGGAAGTCTTAAAACAGCCCTAAGCTTTGAATGTACAGAACAAGAGTACAGATGCAGTCTGCTGTTACTCCCCTCAGGACAGGCCTGCAGACTCACCACAGATGTCTCCTAACACACCCTTCACCTGTGCACCTCTCACCTTCTTGCAGAAGACCATCTGGTGGTCGAAGAGGAAGAACATCCTCTGTTGGCCCTTGGTTTGAGGAGGGGACAGTTTGGTCAGCTCTCCAGAGAAGATGAGTTCCGAGCTACGGCTCAGGATGTCCTCGCCCTGCACATATACAAGCACAAGGTTAGCTAGGTCTTATGGGTAATTGGAATCACAGTGGTGTATGTGACATAGATTTACAGATGATAGTATTAGGTGTGTTGGCATGTGTAAGGGAAGTATGCTTTGTCCTCTGTCCTCTCCTTTAAAGCACAATCTAGCTGATGTCCTTCATCTTGTATAAGCCTACAGTATATAGTGGTTAGGTGTGAGATGTTCCTCTGACCTCCCAATCCTCGATGGAGCTCTGCCACTGGGCAATCTTGTCAATGTTCTCTAGGCGTCTCTTCCTCTCATTGATGAGGCGAGCCACGTTCTTCATGGCGTCCAGCGCGGCCTCCACATCTTTGTAGTCTCTATAACACGAGAAGAGGAAACAGAACATGTCACTCCAATGTGCTGTTGTTAACAAATACAAAACAACACATACATCAAATGCATTTTGAGATCATAAATGATCTGAGTAAAATATACTGTATACTATATGTTATAGGTCTTGTCTATAAGCTTATATTTGAAAGTAGTATACATTCAATACTGGCATCTAAAAATAACAAAAAAATAAGTAAACAGTGTCTAAGGTGTCTAACCCTAACTCTACTTATTTTCATTTGAGAAAATATATATAAAAATATTTTGTATTATTGTTAAGATCTGACACTCTTGTACATTCTGATCATTGCAGTTAAAATAGCATTGTACAGAAATAACTGTATTTGTTTATATCTGTATTTTCATAGTCGTAGTATTAGCCTTCCTCACTTTTTAACATAATCAAACCCTTGAGACAGAATAAGACTCTTGGTGTCCACCTGTGCTGTGGGTTGGTGTACTTAAGCAGCTCGGCCAGTTGCAGAGGGTACTTGCAGATCTTCTGGACGGGCGTGAGGAGGAACCCATCCAGAGAGATGTGGATCATACGCTGCAGCAGACGGCATGCCTCAAAGAAGAACACGTATTTATTGAGCTTCACCAGCCTGGACAGCTGTGCACAAGCGTTTGGGTGGTTATTACAGTACTCTGAGTAGATCTGGAACTCTGTCTGCTGTAGAGGGACATATAAGTGCAAAGTGAGGAGTAGAAACAGCAACCCAGCACATCACAAGATATTCCAGTCAGGAGTAGAGGACTTACGTGCTGGAGGAAGCAGGCTCCCACCTCACTGGCGTGGGGCTGCTCTTTGTTGAACCTCTTCTCCAGAGCTTTGAGGAATCGTCTCTGGAAACGGTAGATCTCCTCGATGTTCCCAAAGATGGTCCTCAGCTGCTCCTCGGAGAACATATCCGTGCGCTTACGGCACTGCTTTATGTAGCCCTGAGGAGGACACATGTGTGAGGGACGTGTCTGTAGATACTACACAGAGAGAGCCTGGCACAGCCAAACTCACTGTACCTCGCAAATGTCCTTCAGGTGCTTGATGTAGTCTCTCTCGGTGCTCATGATCTCATTGATTACGTTGGATCTCATCTGCTCTTTGCAGGGCAGGCTGGGGCCCAGGTACAGGCCCAGGTGTGACGGGTCATCCTGCCCCGGCTCACCCTCCTCCAGGTGGGACAGGTAATCCTCCATGGGCTCGTCCTGGTTTACACGCAACTGCACAACATACACACAAGTATGAATGTGGTCACCTCTCCACAGATATGACTGGGTGCTCTCTCCAAGGAAATATTCTCACTTCAAGTGATTTTCACATGTGTAGTTCATTACAGTGTACAGGTCAGGTAAGGACATAATAATATTACAGATTAGTGTGAATAAGCTCTACTCCTAAAAGTGCAGTGTGGAGTGTGTACCTGTCAGGACCATGTGGGACTGCTGGAGCACATTAATCACAAACAGTAGCAGTGTACTGTGATGATGTGAGTACTGCAGTACTGTGAACGTGTCTCTGTGGGCGTGTTCCTGACATGTACCACCTCCTGACTGCTGTCTGTAGTTTGGACTGGAGATGCACTCAGCAGCTTATCCAGTGCCATACCCAAAATTTAACCTTTAACAATTTACCAACATGTGAAATTAACCAATACCAGCACAGAAACTGAAAGTATGCACTCACTTCACCAATATTTTTTACAAAATATGATTCCAAGATTGTATCTAATTTGTTAAGTATAAAATGATAATTGTACTGCGATAGGGTAATAGAAGCCGGGAAAATGGTCTTATCACATGAGTTGATCAAACTAAACTGAAAGTGATACCACTCCAAGGCATTTCTGTACTAGCGCTGAGTATCAGGTTCTTTCAGGTTCTCAAATGCATGGGATTCTTGTATACGTTCATTTTTCATATCTTCTCACAAATGTTATTGTCCTGGGTCCTGGTTGGGTTTAAATTGTGTGAAGTGAACTGCTCCTAAACTGAATACTGCAAATACATTTAAAATACTGTAATGTCTAAAATGCATGGCAGCTCTGGGCTGTGCTCTGACTCTCACCCGGACAAAGCTGGCGGGGAACCAGCCCTCACTGTCCTGGATGCGGCCCCACCACCACTCTTTGTTTGTGGCGTCCACCACCTCGATGACGTCACCCGCCTTAAAGCCCAGCTCCTGGTCATCCATGGTCACATGATCCCACAGGGCCTCCGCATACACCACACTGCCATCGCTGATCAGCTGCAAGACAGGACACAACGTAAAGTGTGACTGACAGGTGGATTAGCCAATCAAGGAGTCACAACAAAACAAATACAACCACTTACAAGGAAAAAACAGAAAAAATAAAATCACAGGCTGTGAATATCATGGAGAATTTCTGCAAAATCAGTGAGCGAAGCATTACTCTTCTACTGAGGGAAGAGAAATCTGACTTTGATCAGAATAAGGGTTGACCAGTGAACTCCTTTGTTTCATATGTTTCATTGAAATAAATGTGATTTGATGTTGCCATGTTTGAGACTGATATGCATCTTTATAAGTAAAATAATGTCATAAAATCAACACAAACAAATCAAACAAACCTATAAGGTGATGAAGTTAAGGGCCATGTATTTGAGCAAAATAATATCAGCTGCATGCTGAGAATCAGGAAGTGTGTGTTAGCATGCTATTGTCTGATGTTTAATATCATGTTTTAGTATATTTCTGATGCACTGCAAACACATTACCAGGACTCCTCACCTCAGGACTTGTTTTTTTTATGGATTACTAATCATTTTTCTAAGTCCTTCAGTCAGCAGTGCTTCGCTTGCACCAAACCTACAGCAGGGTCATTGAATGCATCAGTCTCTAAACTCACCACAGTGGCCCATATGCTGAGAGCAGGAGGCCGGGACAGTGAACGCCTCATCTGCTCCCCCCATGTGTGCTCTGTGTCTCTGTACAACTCTCATTTGTCATTCGACTGCGAGCTCACTGATCCAAGATGGCCGCCCGAGAATAGTCCTTGTGCGGTATCCAGGCAACACTCCCCCAGCCTGTCTGCACTCAGCACTTCTCAGAGGCACTGGAGGTATTTTTAACAGGGTTTGGTGGAGGTCCTTGAAGGTAGCACAGTGCAGAGGAGAGAGCCATCACGTCTACATGATACAAGAACACAAAGTCCTGTCCACCTCTGGCACTGCTGCTTGTTTAACAGAACAAAAGCAGCACACCTATCGCACTTCCTACTAAACCAGCTCTATAGGGTCAAATCTGAGGTTTTAAAATTATTATTATTAAGGCAGACCAGTGCCACCAGTACTATTACAAAATGGATGTCTTTTTGTTCCATTTTGATGCAAGTAACAAGTACATAGTTTTTGTTCTGGTTTTAGTATTGAGTAGAATCTGGGTATGGGACAGTGATTATTGTGTGACTAAACTGGACTGGCATGTATTTGTACAAACTGGAACCCTTTGAGCAATTTCTGTAATGAATCTTTAGTTTAAGAGATCTCTTTTATACAGGATGATGCATAACACCAGATAAGCTTGTATATGAAGTGTGTCGTGTAGGGAGGTGGCAAAAACAAAACCAGGTGACTGAATCGGCTGAATTCACCCTGTAGAATTTGATGATGTCATGATTTTAGATGATGTCAGGGGCCTGTGTAACTCTATAGTAGATGGACTGTTTTTATAAACCATAAAACAGGTCAACAAATCTGCATCTGACAGTTACACAGCAAACGCCACAAGAGGGATTCTAAAATATTGTGATGTCAGTTCCTGTTTGTATGAGATATCTTGATGACTTTGCCCACTGTAAAGGTGTAATATTTTGTTTTTAACCGTTAATTGCTATGGCAACTGTGATAGATATTCATAACTCTGAAACCCATGGATTTGTGGGCCGAGAATTCAAGATGCGTGATAGTTTAATGTCATACTGCTGAACATTCCAGGTAAAGCATTAATTAATCTCCATGGAGACATGCAGGTGGCGCACTCACCACCATAAAAACTGCACAGTGTAACTTTAACAGCAGAGGCAAAAAGGTTCACAGTTTGTATTGAAAAGTCTTACATTTTCTGATCTGTTCTAACGTAGTTTTCACAGACCTGCAGCTGTGTTTTGTTTCATTCACACAAACCCTGCAGATTCTCTCAAACACTGTGTTCCACCTTGTGATGTCATCAAGTGATAATACAGAAAGCACTCCTCTAAGTGCTGAATTTAGGGGGGCTCTCTAAAAACTCAGTATTTCATTTCAGGGCTGGAACTTAATGTTTAATTGCAACCATGGCACGCCACTTTTAAACTGTGTTTTTCTATTGACCTGAGTTTAAAAACTTTTGACAATACAAAGCAAATTTAGATCTAAAATTAGAACAAAAACACAACACGTTTTTCTTTGATTTACCATTGATGCGTCTGTGGCACCATCACCTTTCAGTGACATGTTGCTAAATTTGAATATTTGCTGTAATTACATCTGCTGATTATTAAATGAACTCATTGTCCTTGGAAAAAACAGCACGTAGCAGTTAGTGAGCTCTGACTGACATGGAACACTAAACCCTGCTTAAAGCTCACTTTTTCACAGACACATGAGTTTTGTCCAGTTTGACACTAAATGATACACCCACTTCTCAACCCTGAAACTGAAGAAAACCAATTCAACACAGTCAGAGTAAACATGCACACTCCACCTATACCTGTGTGCTGCGGCGGCCATATTGGACCCCCATGCGGCCTCCTGACCGGCCCCTCCTGACCGGCCCCTCCTGACCGGCCCTACTGCAGTCACACCAGACCAGCGGCAGAGTGGTTAGCTCTGTTACCTCGCCACGGCCTGAAGTCTCTTGATCTGGGTTCTATTGACAGGGAGGTTCATTGTCCGACTTAAGTCCCGCGTCTGAACTCTGGGTCCAGATTGTGGCTCAGATCTGTAGACGGGTCCTGACCCGTCGTTCAGCAGCTCAGAGGAGAACGTCAACTTGAGCTAATGTCAACTCTGGAAGGCAAAGTACTTATTGGAGCTGCCGTTTGGTTGGTAGAGAAAAGTGCCTTAATGATCTGTAGGTTGGTGGTTTGATCCCCACTACTAGCAATACACAATGCTGGTGTGTCCTTTGGCAAGGCACTTCACTTTCTCTGCCACATACATCTGCACATACGATTTGTATTTGAGTCCAATTATCTTATTATTTATCTTTCATGTAAAACACTGATGGTTTGATCTCCTCTGTGTGTCCTGCTGGAGTGTCCATGGGCAAGGCACTTTCACTTGCCTCTCTGACTATGACCTCACACACTGTAATTGGTTTACCCTTCATGTAAAAAAACACTTTGAGCATCCAATAGAGGTAGCATAACCCCTAAAGGCTGGTGGTTGTATCACCTCTACACATTCTGCTGCATGCTCCAACTCCATGGGCAAGGCACTTTACTTGCCTTGTCACTTACATCTGCATACATTGTTGGCATTTTCAATCAAGAAAGAGTTTTGACTGTCCAATAGAGGCTGATGGTTCAATCCCCTCTATGTATCCTGCTGTAGTGTCCATGGGCAAGGCACTTCACTTGCCTTGTGTGCATGCCCTGGAGAATACAGATAATTCCTCGGTGGTGCGTCTAAGTCTAGCCCATAGTCCATCGTCGAGCTCCCCCAGAGCCGCTCCTCTCCAGCTCTACTGAAAGGCCAGGAGGAACATGAGGACCACGTTGATGATGATGAGGAGCATCATGATGACGAAGACCACCACCTTCTGCGTGTCAGGGGGCAGGTTACACCTCAGCAGGGTGTTGAACAGTCCCATCCTGTGCCTGCCCCATCGGCCCGAGCCGGTGCCCCTCGCCATCAGCCCGTCCCGCTCGCCAGACACCGCCTCTGGCCCCTCCCCCTCCGGCGACTGGCTCCCCGCGCGGGCCCTGTCCCTCCGGTCCCTCAGACCTCCACACCACACCGCAGCGCTCTCCTCCACAGCGGCGCTCCTCCCTCTCTCCTCCGCCTCTCCTGCCACCTTGGCCTGCCCCAGGGAGAAGCTACAGGCCGGTTAGCATCGGGATGTGGCTACGTCCTGGGATACTATTTAGGAGCTTAGCATGCTCCTGCACCGCTTTTCCTCGTTCTCCTGCCCCTCCTGTTTTGACAAGAGGAACACAGGCTCAAACTGTAATTGAAGCTTGATTTATTTGTTATTATTTAACTTTTTTTTGGTTTGTTTTTTTTGCAACAGACTTTAAAGTTTCCCCAGTAGAAGTCTGTCTTAATTTAGTGGGCCTCCTCTGGTTCTCCTCCTCCTGCTACTTCTGCTTTGAAAACCCAGGCACCTCCCCTCGTAGCTTTGCCCACCGCAACATCAGCTGTTTGCAAAAGGTCCAACAAGATCCTCGGCTAGTCTAGTTAACTCAGAATTCGCACTATTTTTTTGTATTTTTTGTCTAGAAATCAGCACATTCAGAGTCAGTACTTGTGCATTTTGGTGGTCCTCCAAGTGTCTTACTGCAAACGCTAGCAAGAATACGCCGTGCAAATCCGAACGTGGTAGCCAAGTCCTCTTTGAATCGCAGACACCTCCCTTCTCCTCTTCTGTCTCCCACCAGCGTCCTCACAATGCAGCAGATCCAGATAAACACCGAGCTATTAGAAGATGGCCGGGCTAATTAACTCCACTAGCCTCTTTCCTTTGGGGCAATACGGTTTCACAATGCACAATCTGAGCCTTCATGTAGACGGCGTACTGCGGACAGGCTCTGAAGCTTAATTAATCAAATCCTGGTTGTCAAAATATTATGTTGGTTCCTACTTGGAGTTATTGTTGGCTGAGTTGAAGATATACCAGCACGGTCCGGTCTTCTCAGGTCTCACAGTTGTGTTCTTTCGTTTTATTTCCGTGCGTTTTGGGTCTCATATGGTCCGGAGCATCTCTCCTCAGCATCCCTGGACTCCCCCCGCTCCTCTGCTCCTCCTCTCTCTCTCCACACACAAGCCCCACCCCCCCCGGCCCTCCTCAGCCAATGGGGAGGCGGAGTGTCGTGTCTCCTGGATACCGCAGTTCTGTTGTGAGGAGGGGGAGGGGCCGGGAAGAGGGCCACGCAGGTCCCCGGGGAGACGTGGAGGTAGAGGCTAACGGCGCTGCGGCCTGATCCGAACATGAATGAAAAACATGTGTGAGGAGAGGGCGGGGGATCAAAGGACGAGGGGGACATTTTGGGACATTTTGTCTCATCCGATCGTGTGTAATCAGCAGCAGTATGACCACTGGCAAAGACAAATACTTTCACATGAATACAAAATAAAGCCATCTTTTCAGAGAACATGTCAAAGCCAAAATGTAAATGCATTTAAAGGCCCATATGAGTCTATTCTCCAGTAGTGTGTGGTGATTTTGATGTAGGCAAGCAGACATCAATATTTAGTCAATAACAATTCAATAGTTCCACTTTTTTTGCAAACTCCATTGCAAATGAGTATATTTATTTTTTACTCACATTAATTGCATGTGTACTGAGCCATTTTAGAGTCAAATTAGAAAGACCTAGACCATATAGTAGTGTGACGATATCCAAGTCTCACGATACGATATTGTCACGATATAAGCCTCCTGGTACAATATTTATTGCGATACTGTGGGAAAGCTCACGATTAGGGATGTAACAATATCCAAGTCTCTTGGTACTATATTTTCACGATATACATCTTACAGTACAATATTTATGCTGATATTTTCTGGAGGTTAAAAAAAACTGTTAATATTCTAATTTTTCCTCTTAAAATGCATTGACAAGATTTAATCCAAAGAACTAAGACTAAACTAAGTGCTTAAACTGTTATTTTTTCGTATAGTCTGCACTGAAATGGAGCAAAGGATCATGGTCTATGTAGTTCCCTCTGTCGTTTTTTATCTATTGTTGCACCATAACTCTTCATTTAAGGAAAGAGACTTGTGAGTCGATATATTGTGATGATCCACGATATTAGTGTGAGAACTTTGACGATACGGTATCACAATATTTCGGTTATTGTTGCATTCCTACCATATTATGTATTCATATTTGTATATATTGGACTGTAATTGACACCCTCTTTGGCTATTTGTTTCTACTCCTACATCATGTTTATGCAGCCTTCAGTTCTATTAAGTGTATTACTAAGTAAGTGTATTTACCTTGGTGACATGTTTCGGCTGCTGCAAGTCATCTTCAGAACTGTCACCGGTGTTGGTGGTGACGTGTCGTATATCAGCTGTTGTTACTTCCTGTAGGCGTGGTCAGCCTGATGGACCTGGCAGGTGGCTCAGACTGACCACGCCTCCTGTCGCCCGGTGTTCTCTGGAGGAGGGTGTCCCAGGTGTGTGAAAGGAGGAACGCTCCGTCATCACGGTTAATGCTATCCGTGCCTCGTTTCCTGATTTCACTGTCCTCCCTGATCTGAACTTGAACTTGTTGTTTTCTGATCCAATGACCCGAGCCCCGTCCCAATCCAGAATGTGGTTGTTCCTTTTACAGTGTCTGATATAGCGGATTTTAGGTTTTCCTGTTCTGCTTTATCTTTTTGTGTTCTGGTGAGTCTCCTTGACGTTTCCTTTTCACATTCCTTTTGGTGTTCCTTTTTTCGAATGTGAAATGCCCGGCCTGTTTCCCTTATGTGTGATTTATTGCATGATTTGCATTGGATTTCGTAGATGGCATTGCATTTTTGTTCTTGTGGGATTTTATCTTTGGGGTGTATGAGCTGTTGATGGAGTTTTGTGTCTGGTTTGACTCCAGTGCTTCTGTTGTGTTTTTTCATGGCTCTCTGGATGGTTCAGTTATTCCTCTAATGTATGGTAGTGTGATTGTGTTCTTATGGTCCTGCTGCCCTCTGTTGGTTTGTTCAGTTTTTTCCGGGGTTTGTTGGTTTTATTGATGGCATGTTCCTCCTTTCACACATCTGGGACACCCTCCTCCACAGAACATCGGGCGACGGGAGGCGTGGTCAGTCTGAGCGACATGCCTGGTCCACCAAGATGACCACGCCTACAGGAAGTAACAACAGCTGATATACGACACGTCACCACCAACACCGGTGACAGTTCTGAAGATGACTTGCAGCAGCAGCTGAAACATGTCAACAAGATAAACACACTTTACTGCATTGTCTTTAAAAAGAACCCAAGAAGTTAATGTATATAAGATGACAAAATGAACATCTTTGGCCTCCAGATTTAGGCTGTATTCTTCTCTCAAACACTCTGTTCCACCTAGTGATGTCATGTGGCAATACAGGAAGTGCTCTACTGTGTTTTTAACATCTATACACCACCATTAGAAGCATTTGGATGAATTCTGTTCTGGAATTGCCAATGCCTAATGAGCTAAAACTACCACTTCATGACATCACAAAGTGGAACAGAGCATTTTAAGTGTCGGAGATGAAGACAAACTAGACTCCAGGTGTGTTTGTGAAGAGGTAACATTCTAACATACTTTAAAGCTCACAAGAGTCAAACTGTGTAATAAAAGACCTTTAACTGTGAGTGGTGCTCAGAAAGCCCTGGACACACACACACATTTGAAAAGAGCTGCATGATAAAAGTGGCTGTTTATGTGTTTTGAATCTTTGACTAGGAAAATCTAACTGCCAGGAATTTAAATCTCACAAATTGCATTTGGCAACACAGACTTTAGTGCAGGTCATAAAAATAATTCAAACAGAGAATGATCTAAATCAGGGGTGTTCACACTATGTCCCTCCTGCTGCTGCTGTATTGGTCCAAATGGTTATAGGCAGTATTTTTACTCCAAATTTCCAATGATGGTCTAACAGTTATCGGTGATGTCACTGATGTCAGAGGATTTCTCCAGATCTCAGTATGAGGAGGATATTTGGCACCAGTCCTCTGACTGCACTGCTCCGGTCTGTGTGCCATGTGTCTGTTTGTCCTCAGTGCATCAGATGTCTCATGAGTGAAAATATGAATTTATATTCCAGATAAATACATGTTGTTGTTTTTTTTAATACGAGGTTATCCACAACAGCAAGACAAATATCAGCTCAATCCAGCACAATCAGCACAATATATCAGCTCAAAAAATCCATATTGGACCACCTCTAATTCTATCCTTCTAATTCTAACTATTGCATTGTGATACAGACCTCAGATTTATTTTCCAGGTTTTATTCGTCTCTGTTACAGTAGCTCTGTGTGTAAAATGCACATCTAAAAGACTCCCTGCACAGACCACTGCTCTGTGCTCCTCTGCTTCTAATATGTCTCAATATGTGGCCCTCTGCGAAGAAAGCTTGGGCAGCACTGATATAAAAGATTGATTGAAATGTGCATTTTCTTCTTGAGATTCTTCTGTGCCATATGACAGGGACTAACATAGTGCAACTGCAGACAGAGATATTTAAAAAAAAAGGTCTACAATATCTCATCTACACGTGCAAATGCATTCAGTGACTGCTGTTTTGCTGGCCTGTTTGCAGTACTGCCCTCAGATCCTGGTCAGATTTGGGTTTTAGGAGAAGGTCTGTATGGGGCCACCTTGGGTCACTGCAATATGTTATCTCACCATTCTGCACTAGAGACACAATACATGGAATTCTGTGATTAATTTGCTGTTCTCCTGTTTTGATGCCACCAAATGTGATGTAATGAACAAATATCTGCTGTCTATAGATATTTGAAAGAGCAGTAAAAAAGACAAGACCAGTGGCAGAATGTTAGCTCTGTCCCCTCACCACAGGAAGTGCTTTGATTTCTATTGACAGAGGTCTATTGTCTCCAGTCAGTCACCATAAAGTCAACTCAAGGTCAGGTTTTCCCCATTTCAACAAATGTGTCTTGTACAGTACAGAGCTCAGCTCTCAAGGTCAAAATAAGTCTGCTGTGTACTGCATGCCTTTGTTTATAAAGCATTATTTTGTTGGAGAAACAAGAAGTGCGTTTTAGCATGCTAGTTGTTGTTAGAATTACAGGAAGACAGAACTCCGCTCTGGTCTCTGAGAGTTGTGAAAAAATGTAGAAAACTCATCGTGGTGAATAATCATGATGGTCAGAATGCATAAAGTAAGTGAGGAATAAGTTTGGACCACTGAAACTGAAACTGTAATGGACTATGTTCTGTTTTTTATGGTATAAGACTGAAAAAATCAGGCACAGTGCAAGATATTAGAAAATGCATTAAGAACTGTAGCATTCAAAGCATTGGTAGGTCCAATCCCACATTTCTCAGATTGTTCTTCAGTCACTGGGCAATATACTTCACCCTTTTATGTGTACAAACTAGAGCCCGACCGATATATCGGTTGGCCGATATTTATACAGACAGATAAATGTCCTAATATGTGGCTCCACATCAGTATTTATCTGGCATTTGTGTGTGTGTCCGTACTGTCCCTGAACACACCCCCAGAGTCACGTCACTCACGTGTTTGTTTACACCCGCAGACACAGATCCAAACACTGAGATTATATTCTTTTTACGGTTTGAGTCTGGATTAAAAGGACGTGTATTAGTGCAGACTTGTGATGTGAGGAGGAGCCTGTGTGAGCGCTGAGTGTTGGAAATATGTCGATTTGTTATTGATTAGCTGCTGTAGCTCCCGCACATAAATAGGCTGTTTTCTATTGGTCAATTGTAAAGTGATTATATTGGCCATATATTAGTTACTGGACCTGCATTGGTATGTAAATGAGCTGTGAATAAATGTGTGAATTATGACATTTGCACATATCATTAATTACCGCGGCGCGCACGTATTTATGGCTAAAGGCTAATAGTGCTAGTTTCTTTACTAGCTAGTAGTTAAGGGTTAGTCGTGAACGAAGCGGCTCTTAGAGCCGGCTCTTTGATGGAAGCTGGCTCCATATTGGGAGCCATGTTTTCTCTTTCTCTCACTTTTTTTCTCTTCACGTCGCGTGCAGACTCGTGGGAGTTTGACAGTGGCAGCGGCTGTAAACAAAACTTTCAGAAATCTGCGTGTGCATAAGATTAAAAAAAAAAGTGCATGTTTCGCTGTAGTTCAGCATAAAATAAATAAACCAGGACTAATCTTGGGCTCGGGAGAGAGATACAGACCAAGTCCCGACACTCAGTCCTGGTTCAGTTCTGGTTTAGTCCTGCTTGCAACAAAACAACCTGTAGAGCCGCTTGGGAGCCGAAAGAGCTGCTGCTTTCAGTGAGCCAAGCCAAAAGAGCTGGTGCTCTAAAAAGAACTGAAATACCCATCACTAGTAGCTAGAATGTGATGCAAAAATGCCATTAGGCTGACCTACTGTCTGTAAATATGACGTAAAGAGTCAGAATAACAATAAATGTTGCCTAAATAAACCCAATTTAAAATCCACTAGAGCCAAACCTAAGTTTTTTTTAAACAATTCAAGATTTACAGTGAATTTTAACATCACTAAATATATTTCGAAAATATATTTCGGCAATATATCGGCTCGAACTCCCATTTTATCGGTTTCATATCGGCCACAACAAAAGCTATATTGGTCGGGCCCTAGTACAAACCTCAATAAACAGAAAGACGGTTCTATAAAACACAAATGCACATCATTTTTTTAGGAGAATATAATACACATGTTATACAGTACATGTTATAAAGTTGTTCTCTCCTCATAAACAGACCTGGAGTTGTGTTTTGTTTCATTCACATGTTTGTAGTCCTTTATTATTAGTCTGTCTACATCTCCAAAGCTCCAAATGCTCTGTTCCACTTTATGATGTCATGCAGTGGTAGATTTCACATTAGCAGCTCATTTTATCCTTAGTTCAGTAGAGATTGTAAATTCCAGAGCTAAAATGATCCAAATGACTCTAGTGAAACTGTGTGGAGTTTAAAAACACAGTGGAGCACTTCCTGCATTACCACATGACATCACAAGGTGGAACAGTGTTTTCTGTTTGAGAGAAGAACACAGGCTAAATGTGCAGGGTTTATGTGTTAAACATGTGAATGAAACAAAACACAACTCCAGGTGTGTTTGTGATGAGGAAGCAACATAATAACAGATCAGAAAAGAGTAGTACAGATCCTTCAAAGATATCATCTAGAGGGACACTACTAACTACTAATAAAGTAAGTGAGGAATAAGGTTGGACTCAGTCAATCACTCAATTAGTCAATCACTCAGTAACAACTATTTCTATTTCTATTGTAAATTGAGATTTTCAACACAAATTTTAACCAAGGTTGGGAAATGGTGACTGAAGACTTTTAAACAGAGAAGCCCAACCCCCATACTTCACAAGGAAAATAATTAGGATCTGCCTCCCCACTGAGTCCAGCAGGTACACGCACCTCATTGATGGCCAGCTGTTCTCCTCCGCCCCCTCCTGGCACTCCAAAGCGGTGCGAGGAGCTGCGGTAGTCCTCATAGAGCAGGTCCTCCTCACTGCCCCCCTCCTCTCCCAGAATGCACTTCTCTGGGCCATCCGGGACCACCACCGCTGTAAGAGACACACACACCTCCTGTTAGTACTATGTGTGTGTTTAATACACACAAGTAAAAGTCCCCTGGTCCAGGTCCACACTGCGCGGTGTTTGTGTGTTGGGAGGTGGGTCAAATGCAAAGGGTACATTACATTACTGTACTGTGTGTATGTGCCATGTGCTGATTTTGTAACACTCAGGGACTCAGCATACAGAAAAGAGCTCAGTCTGGATCTGTATATTGTTTTTAGTGGGCAAGAGACCAGCTTGTCCTGCTAAAGGTAGGAGAACCGATTTCAACTCAGACTAAGTTCTGCTGTTGAGTCTTTAGACAAGACATTGCCTCGTATGAATATGGTGTGCACGTGAGTGAACGATGGTGCAGACTGACAGCCTCACTTCCATCAGACCACCTCAGGGCAGCTGTGGCTGGAGTGAGTGAATAAGGACCACAGTGCAGAGCTTTGAGAGGCTTTGAGAGGCCTGTGAAGAGCATTAAAAGTGTGATTATTATTATACGACTTTGTCCAAGCGGGAACTGTACCTCTCACGGGTTGGTGGACAAATGATGTATTTAAATAAATCCATGCATACAAAACCATACAAACAAATCACAACTTCACAAGACACTTTACACCAAACTGAGAACGAGTGGCAAGACATCTGATACGCAAATACAAATATACAGCCACAGATACAAACACTAGTGATCCTTTGCAGCTGACGTCCTCAACATTCCCTGGGGGGTGATGTTAAGTTAGACTTTAATCTGAGTTTAGCACATTCTGACCAGAAAGACAGAAAGAACGTATGCTGTTGAACAAGTCCCTCTCAAATAAAATTACAATCTCGCATTAGCCAAGTTTTTCCGCTATTCCCTCTCACCAAACTCTGAAACAGGACCATGAATCACATCACTACAGGCTCCTGAAATGTGCTCTTTAAATCAAGTTTGTATTTTTCTTCAGTTTCTTGAGTAATACATAATCTTTTTTTAAATCTATTTTTCTTTTCTTTGTCAGAGTTTGTTAAGTGAGCATTGTGTTACCCTGGTAACTGCTGAACATTCCACCACAGAGATGCATGTAGAGCAGCCCCAATGTGATACTACTGCAAAGTATCAGCACCTCCTGTTGAAAGTGAGTGAATAAAATATACCATTTGTGGATTTAGGTGGTGTTCTGTATTTACACAAAATCAAATGTTCCCTGGCAACATCTTAAACATCTTAATGTAATTCATCAGAAACATTTGTACCTTTCCAGAGTAGTAAACAAAACAAAACCAGTTTCCACGCTGGATCCTAATACAGCCTACTGTCAGATGGAGCTTGAGCCAGTATCTGTATCTATAAAATCATCCAAAAGGAAGTAGGTTTGGCAGTGCAATTAGATTTGCCGATTTATGTTTCAATACTACTACAGTATACTTGTGTTCAAAGTTTACATTTTAAACATGGCCAGAAGAACCAACAAAAAGAATCTGAACTGACAAACTAAAACAAGAATCACATTTCAGAACATGTTTGTACAGATTTAAATTATAGGGTTAGTTTTCATGCAAAATAGAACAGGAGTTTGCAGATTTTGTAGTTTGTGGAGGAAACGATGGCACCAGTAGTAAAAATTGTACCTTTTGAGCATTTATTCAAATTCTGATTTCAGTTCGCAGCTCTAAATAATTTCAATTAGTGAAAAATATATATTATCCCACAATATTGAACCACACCCACATATATACACAGATGAACAATAGACATTTGGCATGCCCCCATCTCTGGCCTACAGAGCGCTGTCATGTCACCTCAAACATAAAAATACACCTTTTTTTTTTACAAATCAAAAACACAATCTTGCTGAGCCCTCCCCCATCCCCAGACACACACAGAGCCTTGTAGTCCATTTGAAGTAAACGTTCAGATACCTGGCACTGAGCTAAAAATACAGCTCTGTCACACCTCGTCAGACACCCGCAGCCTACAACAGATGCTCCACAAATCACCGTGGCAACAGAGGCGGGCCACGGACCAATCAGAGCGCTCAGAAGCAGGAACAGGGGCGAGACAATGTGGCGGTGTGACAGGAGACAGATGAGAGTGTGGAGCAGAGGGGGACACAGGGACCGGAGGTGTAGTGAAGGAGACGGCCACAGGGGGGCACTGTGAGTCATGACTGTGGGTATGTGCTGTCTTTTGTCTGTGGAGGATTCTGCCACTGTAGGACTGCAGGATTTTGTCTCATTCACTATTGCCTCCAAAAAATGAAATGACATTACAATTAAAAATAAATGAATGGTAATAGAGTCACTTCTCAGTACAGTGCACCGCCTGCTTGTCCTTATCATGGTCCCATTTTTATGCAGCGCTTTTCCACCTTCAAGGCTCAACGCAACAAGGAAGAAGTCACCCATTCACACACACTCACACACCAGTGTATGCAGACACAAGGGGCAAGGTGGGTTAAGTGTCTTGCTCAAGGACACAACGACAGCATTCATCTGTGGGAGCTGGAACCACACTAGCCATCCTGTGGGTCAGTGGATCTGACGCTCAACCAATGTTGTTTATGCTGAGAGCGGGATTCAAACAACCAACCTTCAGATCAGTGGACAAATGTTTGACCAACTGAGCTGAGCTATGTGTTTTGTTTCACAACCTTAAAGTCATTCTTACTGTGAGTGGGTTCACCAATGCACAGATCTAATTTATAACTTGGCCTGTCTTCATGGAGATAGTCATGTTTAATGCAGACTGATGGAAGTGAGGCTCAGAATCTGTGCTATCGGGCCCCTAATACCCATGCACTGTATATATAAATGGACAGAGCCAATGCACTTCAAACAGGAAGTGAGCATGGCAGCCCTTCCGACTCCATTGACTCTGGCTCGGTTTCACTTTGCACTGAAAACACGTTGCTCCTCTCTCTGTAAATGCTGCTGTCCGGCTTCTCACTCTGTTCTTAAAATGTTCATATTAACCCGCTCTACATGATCTTGGTGTTTTTATTTTGTTTTTTGTAAGTAAACAGTTCCTATTCCGAATATGGATCCTAGCTCCAAATTCACCCCTATAACGGCTGGTCTCATGAGCTTCATTTGACTGGAGCTGAATGCTGTGAGTGATATCACACTCCCTCAGTCCACTTCTTTATACAGTCTATGCTCCAACTTCTCATACAACATTTTCATACTAGGCAGCACGGGTACGCAAAGTTACCTATGAACAGAAATGGTGCCGCACTGAGACACATGGTACTCCCTCTGGTCTCCATCCAAGTACTAACAAGTACTAGCCAGGCCCAGGCCAGAGTCAGAGATCTGAGCAGTTCAAGCTTTGACAGGAGGTTTGACCAGGTTTCCGTGTTCACTGGTGCAATGACAGGCCATAATATGGATGTATAGAGTAAAAAGCCATGTAACAATGCCACAAAAGCTTTAATGTGTGCACTTTATGGCACTGCCCCCCACAGTATCCATAGTAACTGTTTGTGAGGAGTTTAAGAGTGATTGTGTAAAGTTAAAGTGCCTCATGCCTCAGGAGAGAGCACAGACTGGACAGGAAATGAGACAAGCAAGAGAGTCTGGATATGCAGACAGGAGCAGACAGGAGCAGAGCCAGAGGAGCAGACAGGAGCAGACAGGAGCAGACAGGAGCAGACAGGAGCAGACAGGAGCAGACAGGAGCAGTAGACAGGAGTAGACAGGAACAGAGCCAGAGGAGCAGGCAGGAGCAGACAGGAGCAGACAGGAGCAGAGCCAGAGGAGCAGACAGGAGCAGACAGGAGCAGACAGGAGCAGACAGGAGCAGAGCCACAGGAGCAGACAGGAGCAGAGCCAGAGGAGCATTTGAAAAGAGAATGATTTGTTGAGATCAATTTCAAACATTTCCTGTGGCTCTGATATGTTCTGTGTGTAAAGAGTGTACATATTTTTCTGGACACATCATTTGAAAAATGAATAGAGCCAGGTTTCCTCTGGGCTTTAATACCATTCTGTGAGCTAACTAAAAAAGGTCCCTGTATTTGCTTCTTGACCAAGTGTGTGCATGTGAGTGTGTGCACGTGAGTGTGTGCACATGGACAGGACGGAATGTGGGTTAGCCCGTTAGCCCGCTAGCCTGTTAGCCTATTAGCCCCAGTATCATGTCATCCAGGAGTCAGTGCTCAGTGAAGAGGAAGGGTTGGACTCTGCTGTGGCACGTGATCTCCCGAATCACACCACGGCCCTGAAGCACTGAGCAACCCTAAGTTTTGTTGGATACTGATGCCTAATGCTTGTCTCCATGGAGATGTGCAATGCAGCAATATGAACTGTAAATGTGTAAATGACTGAGACTGAAGGGGACTAGAGTTTTACTTGACTGGATGATTGAACGGATGAATAATTACATTAATATACGTTCTATTTGATTTTATTGGCATGTATATTATTTATGACATCAGCCTGTCCAGGGACTGAAGGTGGAAATGAGACATTTTGCTGTAACCCATTGTTTCCCAACGACTGGGGCACAACCCTCAGGTGGGTCACAAGAGATTTTTTGTTCTGTCGCCTTGTCACAATCTGCATGTATGTTTGGAATATACAGTTGTGACTCATGACACACAGAGCGAGTAAATATCCCGTCCTGAGTAGGGTGAGTGTTTCTATGCTTATTGCTTTCACTGTTAGATATTTGTGTGAATTGGGATTTTCTGTGCTCACAAAAATGAAGACAAAGCACAAAAACAGAGTGAATGCTGCTCCTGATCTGCTGCTGCAGCTCCTCCTGCAGCCGGACTGAACATGCTACAAAAACACAGACAGGCCCACCTATCTCACTAGAAATGTTCAAATGTTAAGACATTTTTTTTATAATTTTTCATTTTTTTGCAATTATTTTATTAACAATTTTGTTCCAGTATTACTGGTTCAGTTGAATGTTGAACAAAAAAAGAAATATTCTACATTTAATGTCAAAATATGCGACTTATGGATCCTTTTGCTGCTTCAATGTTTTTCATTGTTTAAAACTTAATACTAACTGTTCAGAGACAGTCAACAATAAAATATCCTCATTAATGTTCAATAATGCTCAAATCCACCTTTATTTTGTCATTTACGAATAATGTCTATGGACTTGGGTCATGAAAAGTTGTGACTTTTAAAATATGGGTCCCCAGAAAAAAAGTTTGTGAAACACTGTAACCTGCACAAACATATGACTTCTTTGTACAGCTCAATGTTTTTATGTAGAACAAATAAACTAAACCTGCAGGACAGTTTTTTCATTCAGCCATTAGAACAGAAATACAGGTATTTTGAAACTCGAAACAGTCAATAAAGATGTGATCCTGTCTGGGCCCTGGAGGCTTCACTACATCTGTCTGTGCTCCCACTGACTGTCCACACACACACACATGCACACACACGCATACACACACACGCACACGCAAGCACGCACACACACACACATTCACACACACACATACACTCACTAGAGATGCGCGGATGGGCTATTTTTTCATCCGCAACCGCGACACAAAACTCATCATCTGCCCGCTGTCCATTTTGCACCGAAGGTTTTCAAAACCGCACCCGCCCGCCATCCGCCGATTGATTTTAGATTTTAGAACAATCATACAGCAAACAAACTAAGGAGCCTCGATAAAAATGCAAACTATAGCTCATTCATTCCAAAATTCGCTCAGCGTGTATGTTCGCATTCTTAATTGTCAGAGTCGGCGTCAGAGCACATCTACTGGAGGGGCATGGGTCACCAGCAGGGGGGGCACTGCCCTTTGAGAAATATTTTAACGTGGTGGAGTCATACACAGCAGACATGCTATCAAACACGTTTTTCTTTAACAGTATTAATTATACTATACTAATTATGTGTTGTTATTATAATCATTATTATATTAAGATTATTATTATTATTAGCTGCAATAGTTGTTGAGGTTGTGTGGTAGACGATACGCACACAAGACAATAATAAAAGGTTGAGGTTTATTAAAAAACAATAAGTCCTGCCACTGGTTGTAAACATTAAACAACAGCCTCTCGTCAAAAACACCTCTGAACTAGAAATAACCACGCATCGGACAGCACCAGGGCTGTAGTGAACGTGGTACGCGAGTCACCGTCCAGTCCTGTCCTGTCCTATAGAGACCTGAAACTTGAGGGACTGGGACTAAACCAGGACTAAACCAGGACTAAACCAGGACTAAACCAGGACTAAACCAGGACCAGTGGCGGCTGATGGTATAATTTTTGGGAGGAGCACCAAGGGCAAAATTATAAATATATATTATGAATAATATATGTATTATATATATATATATAGGCTGTAGTATTATAACAAATACCAGAAACAGACATTTTGGTTAGTACTGGCTGAACAGTATCGATCAGAGCACAATGAACAGCCAAGCACAAACTTTATGCAACAACACAGCGTAACACACCGCTCACACCCAGACCCAACAACGTCAGTAAAACTACAAGAAGAGACATGAACACAGATGCCGCTCCTACAGCACACGACAGAACAACCAGAGCAGCTCCATCGCACCCACCAGCTCATTTACGCACTATTAACTATTAACACTATAACACTATTTAACTATTAACACTATAACACTATTTAACTATTAACACCATAACACTATTTACCTGTGAGGCTCCAAGTTCAGATTTGCCGCAAACTAATGAAAACCAGCCTCTTACCTTCTCCAGAGACTGAAGCAGAATGTTTCCTCTATCCACTGTCCCACTGGTTCTGTTTCCAAAAGTCTATTGTCCAATATGAAGAGATGAAACTGGTCCGTGACGCGAGGTCCGGGAGCCGAGTGCACAAGATGGTTGTAAAATTAGTCTTAATCCCACTTCCCACTTAAATCTGAAAGTTACGGTCAGTCCATATCAGCACCAGGACACCAGGTAGAATTATGCCTCTGCGCGCTATGCTCAGGTCAAACTTTTACACCCAGAAACGAGCGGGCAAAGGCGGATAGAGCAGCGAGCGACTGCCCTGGCCCCGGCGGCGGCAGCGAGAGTCCCAGCGGCGACTGCCCCGAGTCTCAGCGGCGACAGTCCCGGGTCCCAGCGGTGACAGTCCCGGGTCCCGGCGGCGGGTCTGTCCGTGTGTCTTTGGCTCTGTTCTCGCCATTTCCTGTGTGGAGCTTTAGGCTAAAGTAGCAGCTGCCGCTAATCGTGGAGCTGCTACGAGTTGACGCAGCAGGTTGACGTGACGTGACGTGAGTGACAGGACAGTTGTCCAATCACACTACACTAAATAAACAGAGACTGTGATGTCATTGATGTCACAGTAAAGTTTGTGCCCGAAGTGAAATGCGCCAAGCAAAATCATTTTAAAATAGTAATAATAACGGCCTGTTGCAAGAGGGGCACGGCCCTCAAATGCCCCACCTTGCCGCCGACACAGTTAATTGTCCGTAACAACCCCAAACTTACCTGGTTTTCTTGCGCAGCTAATTAACTGACAACGTTTTCCGACTAGGCTATTTTTGAACCTTTTGAGCCTTCGTGTTGGATGTTGTTACATTCTGAACATTCTGCCATTGCCCGATGTTATTTCAAAGTCATAGCCTCACTCCATCGGTCTTTCTTTAAGTTTTAAATCCCCCGAGTGGCAGTCTACGCTATAATGTCTGCGTGTTTTAAAATATAACTGATATCGAAACAAAACAAAAAAAGCATAACTAAATAAATATGGCCCTATAGCCACTTCCGTGTTGGCAAACAACTGAAATAAATTAGAAATAATAAAATAAACTGCATATAATATGTGCCTCGTAAACCTTAGGCTATCAGTAACCCGACACAACCTGAACCTTCAGAACATAAAAACGAGGTCAAATGGGCTAATTAAGGATATGACGTACACTTCATACTACAAGCATAGACAATGAGACTCGTCTTTTCAGATGTAGGTAACAATACTAACAATAACTTTTTTTTTTTTTTCTTTTTTTTTTTGTAGTTAAACCGCCACCCGCACGAATTTAATTAAAATATAATTTTTCGTCACGTCATCCGCCCGACCCGCGGATTAACCGCGGATACCGCGGTTGTAACCGCAATCCGCGCATCTCTAACACTCACACACACACAAGCACACACGCACACATACGCACACACGCACACGCATGCACGCACACACGCACACACACACGCACACACACACACACACAGCAGCTGTTATGGCAGGTGTTACGAAAGCACGGTCCGTCTTCTTTAGTGAAGACAATGATCTGACATGGAGGAAGCAGAATCAGATGAATCGCTACAGGACACGTTGATCAGGGAATCGTAATGACTCAGAGTGTAAAGATGAAGTATTTTGTACTGAACTCTTGTGTTGGAGTTTTCAGACGGGGACACTGTTGTTGTGAGGGATGGGAGCAGTGATCTGAGGAGGTCTGACAGCCCCATCCATGTTCTGAAGAAGACGAGGAGGTGATGGGGAAGAGGGTGAACGAGTGGAGAGGAGGAGAGGGTGAGGGGCAGACAGGAGCAGACAGGAGCAGACGTGCAGAAGGAGCAGATAGTGGCAGAGCAGAGAGGAGCAGGCAGGAGCAGACAGGAGCAGAGAGGAGTACACAGATGCAGACAGGCGCAGAGAGGAGCAGGCAGGAGCAGACAGGGCCAAGTTCATCATAACAACTCTTTAAAAGTACATGGGAAGACATCTGGTGTAAATCTGTCAAATGCAATTAATAAACTTTGGTTTGTTTTTCAAGAAACACCCCTCCAATGTCACAACCAAAAACATAAGTTTATCTCTAAATAGTGCACTGTTTCACTTTTCTGATGGAGGTTCTGATTGTCTCCATGGAGATTGTTGGAGTCATTGGTTTGCTTGGAATGTTCCACAAAATGGCTTTCAAGTTCTCTACCTGCAGAAGCCAAGTTACAGATCAGATAAGAGAGGTGTCCCCACTCACAGATGGAATGCATGTTTTATTTTATTTTATTCACCTGTAATTGAATAAATTAATTTCATACAGTTTCATACATTCCTGACTACGCAACAACAAGATGTTGAGCCCCTCTGCTATAAAAGTTACATAGTGCCTGTTTCAAGTTCCTTTGTGGATCAATGAAGTTTGCTTATGTCTAAGCACCTTTAAAAATGCCATGCTTATTACGTCACAGTTTGGCTGAGAACTCTGTGTCAGTCCTGAGTCCAGGTTTAGTCTAGTATCAGAGGCGTGTCCACACAGAACCACAGTATGAGAGCCTATCAGGACCTCTCCGAGCCTATGAGAGAGAGTGTGCTCAGACAGAGTCCAGGCCTGGTCTTATCTCACAGAGCTGCATTCCTCTTCTCTCCTCTCTCCTCTTTTGCTCTTACCAGAAACACTGAAAAACATCTCCACTGAGGGTCACAGAAGGTTATTGAAGGAGGAGATTCTGCTAACAGTGTTCACACTGACGTAGTGTTCCTCATAAAGGGCCTCATTCATGAAGCCTTCTTACAAGCAAATACAAACAAATACTGTACTCACCACACACTATCTGGAACTAAGTAATTGTTCCAAACATTAGAATTTGGGTTCCTTATCTTTATTGATTGACCTGATATAGATTGTGAGGGGACATGTCCAGCAGGATGTTCAATACATCACAGTGACTTGATGGAGTCAGGTGAGGACACTGATAATTTCGGTCATACTTCATGTACATATTTACACATATATAATGACACAAAGGTCACAAGGGGTCAGGAGCTCACTGGTCAGTGTCACCCAGTGTCCAACTGTAGAATGTACAGCCTCTCATACATAATACATGATACAGGAGCTGGTAATTACACTATTGACTTCTGGCTCAGTGGAATGGGAGCATCTGGGTCACCTCCGGTGTGTGCTCTGGGCTGGGGGCACGGAACAGTAAAAATAAATAATAATGTGAAAATAGCACTTCAGTTTCAGTGATTCCAGTGCACTAAGCTACAGGTCCAACAAGGATCTTCAGTTCTTTGCAGAGGACATTCTATGATCTAAAGTTCTTTAGATCATAGAATTTCCTAATGATCAGCTCAAACTGTGAATTAAGATTTGAATGTGATCTATGGTCCAGCCCTAAAGAAGACTGCAGTTAGTATACCTGAACACACCTCTCTCTCATCCACTTTATTGTCTGTTTGTTTGTTTGTTTGTTTGTTTGTTTGTTGTTTGTTTGTTTGTTTGTTTGTTTGTCTGTTAGCAACATAACTCAAAAAGTTATGGACCGATTTTGGTGAAATTTTCAGGATTTGTTGGAAATGTGAAAAGGAAGAACTGATTTCATTTTGGGGGTGATCCGGAAGAAATCCTGGATTCTGGATCACTTTGAAATTTTAGTTAACATTGTGGTAAATGGGGCCAAAAATTTTGTTTCTCAATATCTCAGTTAATTATTGACCAAACCCCATGAAATTTGACTCAGGGATGGACAATGGGATCCTCTTTCATATTCCAAAGGCTGATCCGGATCTGATCCAGAAGACGGATTTTATCGCAATTTATATAAAAAAATGGGGGTAGTCCTTGGCGGAGGTCTGCGCTCTCTGAGTGCTTTTCTAGTCTTATTAGCAACTTAGTAATTCTTAGTAATTCTTATGAGTAACTTATGACTAGTTATGTATTTGTGATGCACTGATGTGTTGTGTGGAACACTGCACACTTATATTTCCCATCCTCTGGGGGAAAATCTGTCTGTCTGTTTATCTGTCTATCTATAATAACAGCTTCACCATGGCAACCAGCATATATATACCACCCGCCATATTTGTGGATATGAGTCAGCAGTGGTCTGGGTCCTCTCCTTCATTTGTCTCATTAGCTTCTCCTTTTGATTGTCCAAAAATTCAAACTCAAATGTAGATGTGCTATTTCTGTAACAAAAACTCCATTCCTTTGTCTGAATTTCAGATGTGTTACGATTAATATCCACATAATCATATTATCTTCAGATTGTGTTTGAGAAGTAACTATAAGCATTTTCTTCTTCTGAGGGTTCATATTTCACTGTGATTGGCTTTTGCATTTTTATAAATATAAATACAATGTTTTACAATTAATTTTATAGTATTATGATGCTGATGATTATTCAGTGGAAAAAACTGTCTCTTTTATGTTAAATAAACATTTATAGTCACAGGGATCAGATTGCATGTAATGGAAGTTGTCAAGTTGCCCAGCTCTAGTTTGCAGATCTGTACAAGTGCGTACAGAGCAGTGGACAAATGTCGGTGGAGGTGAAACTGGGAATCAGCAAAATGGCATCTTGCTATTTCCAAATACACAAAATAACACACTGACAACCCAAAGTTGGTAAAACATGTAGTGTAGTTAATAAAGACAGCCCCCCAAAATCCAAGTGGCTAAAATCAGAATCAACTGAAAAGTGACTCACACTGACGTCTATTATTGTGTCCCTGGGCAAAACACTTCATCCAGCTATCTGAGTAAACATACAAGGTACTCTAGTCCCTGTCCTCTTTCCAAACCTGAACTTTTAAAGCAGTGTACTGAAGCGTTCTGGGGCCACTTCACTTGTACATCACCAGTCACTACTTTACTGAGCGATCTCTACACACCCACACACACACGCACACACGCACACACACACACACACGCACACACATACATACACACACACACGCACTCAAACACTCACACACACCCCTTCCCGCGCTCGGGGCTGACTGGACGTCCCACCGCGACCTAATTCCCGCTGAGGCCCGGGACTCCTCTTTGTGATGGATGCTTTCAGACACTATTCGCTTGTGTATGTGTGTGTGTGTGTGTGTGTGTGTGTGTGTTTGTGTGAGGAGGGAGACACGAGTCTGAAGCAGCACGTGAGGGCCTAGACTGTGACAGGACAATCATATCTTATCATAAGCACAGACAATTCTGATATAAGTGGAAAAAATAATAATTCATAAACTACTTTCCAGCTTTTCCACATTCTGTACACCCCTCACACTCTAAGAGAACATTGAACAGAGATGTACTCAAGACTCAAACTGGCCCCAAGGAGTTGGACTTATATCCAAACCCGAGCACTGTCCAACTCTGTATATGTGTATATTTATAAACCAAATGTAAAGGAGCACACAAGCCTCTTTTCTACTGGCACGGTTCGCTTGGGGCCTCAATGGCATGAGTCAGTTTGGTGCGGCTCTCTGCTCCAGCCTCTGGAACCAAATATGATGCATTATCTGTTCTTGAGTTCTTTTGCTTTGGAACTGTGTGATTTCGAACTTAAAACAATGCCTAATTAAAAGCAGACATAATTTCACAGCCACAGTGCTCTATCCTGATCTGGTGCAGCTTCATATCTACTGGCAATAGGGGGACTCACCAAAGTGAAAACTGCCTAAAGGGAACATGTTATTACCACACAGTAGTAATGAGCATGTCTGGATGACAGAAATGCTGAAAATAAATCTGGTGATTATTTATAGAATTGAACTATGACAGCACAATCCTGGGAAATTTCGAACAGAGTGTTTAGTGAGACTCAGAACCCTGTGTGAAATACAACTCCAGATCTGTTTGTAATGAGGGAAAAATATACTAACATGGTTAAAAGCTCGACAATGTCAACTTGGTGTTCTGTAAACAAATCTAATCTAAATCGTAGTTAAATATATTTCCAAGTTAGTGGCACTGTCAGACGAGGCTAAAGCTCGAGGAGGTATAAGCCCAGGTCCTCTTCAGTCCCTTCAAACAGTCTTGTACTTTTACTTCTGACAGCAGATTGTATTATTGTCCACATGTGCTATGGAGACGAGCCTTACGTAAGTTTAATGGGGGAGGGTCTGCCACCTGTTATTTAACACTAATATTATTACTTTGTCTGAAATGTTTCTCAGGGCACTTATCTCACTCTTTAGAATTAGAAGCAGTCAGCACACAGCTTAGACTATCTGGACTGGGGCAAGATTCATTTCCCTCCACTGCATGGACAGAAATCAAGTTCAGCCACTTAGAGTATTAAAGCAGACCTATAGTGCTTGTGTCTGCTCTGTAGTTACAGTCTATGACACCACGCGCACACACACACACACACACACACATACACACACACAACATATAGAACAACTCAACAATACTGATTTAAAATGACTTAATAATTGAAACAATGCTGTGCTGACTTCCAGATTTACTGCACATCACACTAACAAGTGGCTCTACACAACACAGCAGAATCCTACATGAATCACCAAATGAAAAAATAACATCACATATAACAACTATATAACTATGAGTAACAGTAACAAGGTATGGTTTTGCACAATAGCTCTCCTTTAACCAAAACAAAACAGAATAAAAAGAGGTAAATAAAAACATGGTGTCCTCCCTGTGTTTGTAACATGCAGCATAAGTAAGTCTTTGGTCTTTTAACTGACTCAGTGTGTGACTCCCACCAGAGGGAAGATGTAATTACACATCACATCACTATTCTCCCACTCCTCTGTTTGATAAGCTCTCTATGAATCAGAGCTGGACCCCCACACAGGCCCCGCACAGACCCCGCACAGGTCGGCTGGCTCCTGGTGCATAAGGAGGAGTTTATGAGTTTCAGGAGTAGGTTAGTCACTGAGAAAATGTATCTCACCCCAGTACAGATATATTCTATAAGAGGCTCTTGAGGACACTATAAATCCTCTGTGTGCTGTCTGCATTATAAAGCTTTTGTTGTCTGTTAATAAGGAAGTGCATGTTAGCATGCTAGTTTTTTGTAGCTCTAGTCTCTGAAAGTTGTGAAAAATGCTTATAAACTCCATCCCTCCATTTTCTTCCACTTAACTGGGGCCAGCTCACGGGGGCAGCAGTCTAAGCAGGGACTCCCACACTCCCTTCACCTCCAACACTTCCTCCAGCTCATCTGGGGAGACCCTGAGGGGTTTCCAGGCCAGTCGAGAGTGTCTCTCCAGTGTATCGTGGGTCTTCCCTGGGGCCTCCTTTGGTGGGACATTCCCAGAACACCTCCTGAGGGAGGCGCCCAGGAGGCATCAGAACAGATGCCTGAGCCACCTCAACTGGTTCCTCTCCAACATAGAGGAGCAGCGGCTCTAGTCCGAGTTCCTCCTGTGTGACTGAGCTCCTCCCGTATCTCTAAGGGAGTGCCCAGCCACCCTGGGGAGGAAACTCTTTTTCAGCTGCTTGTATCTGCGATCTTGTCCTTTCGGTCATTACCCAGAGCTCAAGACCATAGGTGTCATCTTATTTAGAACAACAGGATAACAGCTACATTTAGCTACTGCTGCTACTACTACTACTACTACTACTACTACTACTACTGCTGCTGCCGCTGCTACTACTACAGTTACTAGTACCAAAGTTATACGTTTTGTTGTGTTGAATCATATTTGTATTGTATGTGTGTAATCATGATGTGGACAGAACCATTCACTCAAAAGCCCACTTATTATAATACAATAAAAGACATGACAGCTGAATGACGAACTGGACACAATCATGATTTTATTTTCAAACTGCAGAGGGCCGTGAGTACCACCAGAGGAACACGCACCACAGTTTGTGAAACACTTTTGTGGCACAGTCCTGTCCTCTTGACCCAGTGTCTCAGACACAAGCCCCTGTGCTTATCCTCAGTCAGTGTGGGCTTAGCCCCTTTTAAATAAACAGTCTGTCTCTGTTACTGACACGTACCATCCAGTGTCTGCCTCAGCCGGACACAACCCAACCCAGCCATCTCACACTGATCCTGGGGAGAATCCTGTGTGCCTCTGCCTGACCCTCACACACTCTTACACTCACTGCATTTGCACACGTCAGGACAACTCTCTGGCCTAGTCCAGTTTAAAGTCGTTTATCAAAATGCACACAAACCCAGGAACTATGATTAAGGTGTTATGAATCAAATTTTAAAGACCCCAATAACACATCTGGAGAAGCTGGTACTCACTTGGAAACCTGCTGCATCACGAACAGCACAGTCTGTTTTACGTTAGGAGCTGACTGTATATACTAATTTCTTATACTCTATATGGACATAGCTAAGTTGCTAGCCTCCATGTTCCAGGAAGTGAGTATGGGCGTGCTTCTGGCTTGTACAGAAAAAACTGCTGCTGTAAGGTTGCTCACTTTGGTCTTAAAATGTTCATATTAACCTGTATTTTTATTTTGTTATTTTGTCTGTAAATCAATTCCTATTCCTAATCTGGACCTGGCTCCAAATACGCACCTAAAACAGCCTCAGTGAGCTTCATTTGACTGGAGCCAACTGCTATGGGTGACGTCACACTCCCTTAGTCCACTTCCTTACTGTCTAAGGCACAGACTGAGAGATGCATTCAACTGCACAAGGGAAGAAACAGCCAGTACATTATTAGACTTGATGTGTTTGGATGTTTAATCATTTGTTTTAGATCAGCAGCAACGATCAGCTCCAGCCCTTCCACCAAACATAGATTAGTTTCATAGTTTTGGAGTACTACATGTGTGAAAGTGAAAGAGAAAATGACTGAAGCTTTAACGAGTTTCTTTGTGCTGTAGAGAGCAGATAACTCGTGGGTAACACAGTTCCTCATGTCTGAAAAACAAATGCTCACATAGATGAGCTTTATGGGTGATGTGTCTTTTTTCTTTGCAGTTATAGCTGTGTTCGTTTTACAGCTCATTCTCTGTACATAGAAACATAGTGACTGATTCTGGGGAGTTTCCTGTTGGCACCTGCCTCAGCCTGACCCTGACCCAGGGCTCTCACACTGATCCAGGGGAGTGTCCCGTCTGCCCAGCCCCTCTGAGGAATGTGCCCCTACACCCTGCTCCCTCCTGCCCCCTCTGTACCCTCCTGTACCCTTCTGGCCCCTCCTGCACCCTTTAAACAAAAATAAATAAGACAAAACTGATCCATCATTATGTAGCTGTTATTTATCTCTCATTTAACCGCACAACAGTTTTGTTTTGTACTGCAGTGTTCCCTATCTCACTTTCCCAGAATTTATTTTGTGTCATTTATTCCACAATCGTGTGTGACCTCTGACCCCGGTAGCTGAGTCCATGCTGAGCGCATGCAGTAGCAGATGTGCTGCTGTCACCATGGCAACCACCTCCTCACATCACAACAATCTCATTCATCTGTGTCATCTTATTTAGAACAACAGGATAACAGCTAAATTTAGCTACTGCTGCTACTACTACTACTACTACTACTCCTGCTGCAAATACTACTACTACTACTATTACTACTACTACTACTACTAATAATAATAATAATACTGCTACTACTAGTGCTCCTGCTGCGAATACTGCTACTACTACTACTGTGACGACGACAACTGCTACTACTGCTACTGCTGCTATCCCTACTGTTACTTATGCCTCAAGTCTGGGTTTTGTTACACCAATTTAAATGTCCAACCAGCACATCGGCTGAACCGATATTTGGAAAACAATATCTGTTGCAACAAAATGTTCAGTATGTGTGCCAGTCCCAGTCTGGTAATGGTGCCTCCCTATTTTCAAATAACTTTTCCTATAACTGGATCCAGCCACAAGAAAAAAAAAAAAAAAAAAAAAAAAAAACTCAACATCTGTTTGTCCAAATAACTGAAGTAGAATTATACTGATAATATGTATTTAGTTTAGATTTCATATTCGAATCTAACACAGTTGAAGGTGCAAGAAGTAAACATACTGAAGAAGACTCCACTTACCAGTTAACACACTAAACGAGACTACATGACTCCAGCCTAAATGAATGATTCATTCACAGTTACAGTAAGTCCTTAAAAATGTACCATAGTGTTTTGTATGTAGTATGTGTCACATCTGCTGGTGCTGCACTCTGAGCTGGAAACTCCTGACAATATTCTCTGTACATTATTCACAAGTGTGGGAGTGGACTCCACTTGTGCATCTGAACGCCTGCATGGTCCTTCTGCTGTGAGCATGCTCATCCACCGAGCCCAGACATCTGAGCACCTGCATGGTTCTCCGACAGCAAAAACAGAGGAGGAGACAGGAGCACTGCACATAAGTCTGAGAGACGGGGGGTACTACCTGTTTCCTGAGAAATCCAACCACTGCAGTGCGTTATTGATACACTCTCTTTTCCCTCCTTCTTTCCTTGTTAACTACACCCTTTTCTTAATACCTACACCCATCCTCTGTCCCATCTCCACCACAGCAGCATGCTACAGCATGTTTTGGACTGATGGTCTCCAGGTCTAGGTCTCCAGGAAGAACAGCTTATAGCTAAGGTAATTGAAATAGAATCAATCAATTAAACTGCCCAGGGACTACAGGTGAAAATTAACACTGGTGCTACAACCTAGTATAATGCATCTCTCCTGTTAAGGTTAATGTAAATTGTGCACTGAATGTGTCTCATTAAATAAATGAACTAACTGCATCTTCAGCATGTCCCTCTCCTCTTCACCACTATTATTGTCTATCAGCCCCAGGCCTCACAGACAACATTAAAGAATCTATGTGTGTCAAGTTTTCAACTTTCTTTTCGCGACTAAAACAGCTGCAACGATGGCAAGGCATCTGAGTCTGACATTTAGAGCTTTATCAGTTTGAAACTTTTTTTAAGGTTTTAAATGTCCTCCATGCATGTTTGAATCATCTAGCAATCTCTTCCAGGCTCTATTCAAACCCTCCTTACGGTTAGCAGAATGAGGTACAAGGCTCCACCCACAAGCCTACATCACCCATGCTCCCATACTACAATTCTCTATAAATATACAAAAACATGATAGAAAACAGTACACAGTAACGTGACACATGGACAAACCATGAGTGACTTCATACAGAGAGCAAAGGGACGGGGGAAACGTGTCATCAGAAAAAAAAGTGAAACTTAAAAAACAATAAAAGGTAATATGGTGATGTAAAAATGTTACGCGTTAGCATTAAAACCTGATAGAAGTAAAATGTTTCCTGTTTAAGTACGAGACTGTGGGGGGAAAATGCATTTAGCGAAAAAAGATGTTGAATGAACAATGTCACAAAGAAATCCAAGGATGTAAGTGGATCAAATTAAATAATAAAACATATTTAGATCGGTTTACACGTGAAAACTAATAGATTTAGAGATGCAATAAAAAATAAAAATAAACATTTGTCAGTAGTGTCTGTCCTTACTTCTAACTGGAGGAAAACTATGCAAAATGCTTCTGGATCAGTCCTCCAGCCACAGTGAGTCATTTGTTCTGACAGTGCTGAATTTTCATTTGCCTTACAATGCAACGTATCTACAATCAAATACATTGTTCTAACTGAGCAGGCTTGCCTTTACATAGATCTGACCTGTAACTTGGCCTTGTGACATCACCTGTTAAATGCCATACTGTGGAATAGAAATAACATTTCCATGGAGACCAACCAGTGCTCCAGTAGAAAAGTTACACAGTGTACCAGCCGATTCCCCCCTGATAAACTCCATGTCCTCAGCTCGGTGTTGTGGTGTCTGCTGCAGTGGCCCACACACTCCAGCTGTACACATGTGTGCAGGGGGGCCCCGTACACACACATAACTCACTCATACCTGTGGTGGAGTGCAGGCTCTCCAGGCTCCAGTAGCGGGACAGGACGCCTCTCAGAGTTCCTCCCAGGCTCCCCCCTCCTCCTCCTCCACCACCGAGCCCTCCGCCCGAGCTGCCCCCCGTGTCCAGCCCCGTGGTCCCTCTGTGCGTGGGACTGCCCCCCATGTCCAGCCCCATGGTCCCTCTGTGCGTGGGACTGCCCCCCTCCGAGTCGGACCCGGGGGACAGGCCGGACGAGCCGCTGCCGATGCTGCCGTAGCTGCTCCCCGGCCCAGGCACGCCCCCCTGCGATCCCTGCTGCTGAGTCCGCATCACCACACTACCACCACCACCACCACGCACCACTACCCAGGCCAGCCACAGGCACTCCCCAGGCACAGGAGCAGGTACGGGAACTGGCAGGTGCGGTGACAGACAGGAGACGCTCGATCGTTGGCAGGTGAAGACAGAAGATCTCCGGGTAGTGTCTTCAGAGATGTTTGTAGGTCCTGGTTCTCCGTGGTACCTTTAGTCAGTCTCCTCCCAGTGCACATGCAGCAGAGACCGCTCCCCTCCCTCTCTCTCTCTCCCTCTCTCTCTTTCTCTCTTTGCTTCACTGCCCCTCGCTCGCTCGCTCCTTCTCGCTCCGTCTCCGGGCTGACATCAGTGGGGGTCCATGAGGGGGGCTCACGCTGCTCATTTTGCCGGCAGCGACAGTGCAGTGATGGTGGTGTATGCAGGCTGTGTGAGGGAGGAGAGAGACAGAGCCCCTCCTCCTCTCCCTCTCTCTCTCTCTCTCTCTCTCTCTCTCTCTCTCTCTCTCCATCCCTCCCTCCCTCCCGTCTCTCTCTCTCTCTCTGGTATGATGGTATCACTCTCGTACACAATGCACACTGTTTGACCGCAGCCAGCCACTGGGAAAACTAGTCTAGATATGGTACACACAACATTTTTTTGTGTGTGCATCTTTTGTAAACAACACACCCTGCAGTCATTAATCACCTCATTGTGCCTTGACATTCATGGAAAAATTTATAAATAAATAAATAGTTTTGATTGTTATCTGGACTATACACATAAAAAAATGCATTATTAAAGAGGGGAATTAACTTCCAAATAACATACTTAGATCACCATGTTACCATTTATCATTTTGAAAATGCTATATTTACTGAAAACGTACTCACATTTTTAATAAGTTTCACCTTGGTTTTTGCCACATCTATTTGCTCTCTGTGCTAAGTCACTTCTCCTTCCAAGCACTATCACACAATCAGTGTACTAATGAAACTACTGCACATCACATCAGGTTTGTCAAGTTGTTGTGTACAGTTCTGTATCATGTGTTTTATATCATATTTATGGAGAATTTTCATGTGGGATCATGAGTGACAGATAGTTTCTTACAGCTCACCATAAGGAGGGTTTGAATAAGACCCTGGAAAGATCAGTAAAATACTCAAACATACACAGATGACATCTAAAACCTCTTCAGGCATGTTTGGATAAGAGAACGTTAAAACATGGTCAAAAAAGTCAATTTTGTCACTACCTTTCAGCCCGTATTTTGTTGATAATGTATTTAAAAGTCTCGACATTAAGGAACAGACTTAAATACCAATACTCAATACCAATTCCAACACCACAATATAATAACAAAATACAGTCTTTCTTTAGACAATATACTGTGATTTTCCACATTAAATGGTAGTACTGTCTATGTCATGAGGTTTTGTTTTGTTTTTTTCAGACGAAGAGTTTGTTTTCATACCTGACAGTTTTGACTGCTCATTGGTGGTTTTCCTCAGAGTGGTCACGTGATGTTTTCTGAGTAAGACCACTAGTGGCCAGTCAAAACTGTCATGTATGAAAACAAACTCTTGGTCTGAAAAAAGAACCTAATAACATACAAGACCAAATAAACCTCATTGCACTGGTAGTATCTTTTCTATTCCCATTGTCTTATATGTGTGTAATCCTCAGTGGTGCAGTAAGTTCCATAGTGGACCATGTGTGTATACTAGCCTATGTGTACTTATACTTCTTTTATAGTTCTCAAATAGCTATTTTGATACTAGTTTTAATATCATTCACAAGTGTACCTGCAGTGGTCTCGATTGAGAGTCACTAGAGGAACATGGGTGGAGGTTCAGACTTTGTGGGTTTTCTGTTAATTATTGCAAAGTCCACAGAACAAATACAGTTAGACAAGAACATGGTAATTTCATACGAATTACCTCACTACTGCTCTAGTCTGTACACGAGTCCATTTGTAGCTATGGAAGTATGTAAATGGCGCCCTCTTCTGGACAAAGAATGAGGTACATGTAGGGACATAATTTTACTCAGCAGAAAATCAAATCTACACTGCCCATGCACAATCATATCCTTCAAAAGATTCATTATAACTCGTCAGGATCAACAGACTGACGACAATGAAGCAGAGGCACTCCAAAATGAAATGTAGTGTCCCACAGTGAAATGAGCTGTTCTTCAGTATTCAGAGGCTTTTGGAGATACAAAGCTGGGAACTGAGTTTGTCTCTTCCAGTCCCCAACTAAGCTGTCATTTCAAGGTCACATCTGAGGCAGAGAGCTGAAGTAAAATCCCCACTGAATGCAGTACAATAACAGAATGACTGCAGTAGACTACACATTTCAGTAAAACAGTCAAAACAGTTATATTACAGATTTTGCAGATTTTGTTTGACAATTTTTCTGTGCGTTTTTACTGACAGAGGATTAGCTGTAGACTTCAAATGTGATTAATACTACAGCCATAAATACAACTGCAAAACTAAATAAAAATGATATGCTACCAACAACAAGGCAACAAATGCTGTGTTCTCTACCTACTCACTGACAGTACTTACATACAGTACTCCACAATAAAGTATTTCTCTACCCACTCACTAACAGTACTTACATACAGTACTTCACAATAAAGTATTTCTCTACCCACTCACTGACAGTACTTACATACAGTACTTCACAATAAAGTATTTCTCTACCCACTCACTGACAGTACTTACATACAGTACTTCATAATAAAGTATTCTCAGAAAAGGAGCTTTCTTAAAAGTCTTGACTGATACTCCTGAAATAACATATGTGCACAGTAGGGATGCAATGAAATTGTGATCTTTCGATACTGGTCTCATGATTCGATACACGTGTTCGGTTGATACACAAGTGTCCCTCCATGCACTCTGTGTTGTTGTTTATTTTCAGTCACTTTTCATTTTATCTCGATAGAGCCAGGAATGACAAAGATATTCACTTTTAAATACTTTAGAATCACTTTTGGCTTTACATACTGTATTCACACCAGCAACACAACTCTCATTGTACGCAATCTTTTTCTAAGACTCTATCTCATAAGTTTTACTCAGAACACGGACACAGGCGTAAGCACACAGTCAGAAGATGTAGGAGGAAAAGAAATCATTAAATCATCATCAAAGAAGGAAAAGTCTGATAATGTAACTCCCCTACCACTCTGTATTAAGTGACCAGACAATATTATAAAATATAAAACAACCTGAGAAAGCTCTGTTCTTATTTTCAAAGAATAAAAATTCTGAGATGTAAATCACTGAACCAAATGAACTTTACTTCACATATAAAATATAACTTTATAGTAGTTGTACTGTTATGTAATGTATGTAGTATTGGTTCATTGATATCATAGTGTTATTATATTATACGCATTAGTAGAAAAACTTACATTTTTTTTTCATCTTAAAATATATCAAAATAAAATCAATATCGTGACCCATGTATAGAAATATGTATCGAACTGTAGGAAAAGTGTATGGTTGCATCTCATGTGCACAATATACAGCAAATAGAGCTGAGGACCGAGCTCTCACATTCCAAAGGATTTTCAGTAGCTAAAGAGTATTTATATTGACTTCATAAGTGAAGTGGATGAACCAGCCTGAACAGTATGTCTGTAAGTCTATAAAACATCAAACCAAAGTTACCAACTACATTACATCACCAAGGAGCTGGAATGAGTGAAGTAGGACTCACCGGAGCAGGAGAGCTGCCTCCTCCAGCCCAGGCAATCCAGGCCTGTGGGTGTGCTCTGGGACCAGCAGTGTGCCCGGAGAGAGGCCTCTCTGAAGGGCTCCATGTGCTCCAGGGGGGGTCCCAAAGGTGCCTGCTGGAGACAGGAGCAGGGTCAGGGTGAGGGTCATACCCACTCATGGCTGTGTCTGGATCACAGATAGAGATGTAACAGAGAAGTCCATGAAAGAACCAGGAAGAGAGGACGCAAAGAGAAGATCTAAGGAGACATTTGAAATATCATCTTGACTTCACCTTCAGTGTCTAGAATGAATGTGGTGTGTGTGAGTGTTAGTTGTGGTCAGAGATTGATTTATTGTGAATGCACCAGAACAAACACACTTGGTGCATTCACTCCAATAAAAACATGTGCAATGAGAAAAATAGAACAGGTTTAAATTTGACACAGAAGTGGAATCTGAAAGGAGCACCTTAAATAAAGTGCAAATAAAGATTATTGTTATTGGATACTATTGAGGAAAATAGGAATAATTGTATAGTGTGATTGTTTGTAGATAAAATGAGTGATAAGATGGATAAGTGTGAATCCAGTATTGTTAAAGGAACAGAAGTGGAGTCAGTAAAGAAAACCAGTGGTTACTCAAAATCTTTTGACAGAAGCTTTGTGTAAAGTGTCAGTGAGGAGACCCAAGTAAAGCAAGGAGACCCAGAGATTGAGATGATCCAGAGGAGCACACGGAGGTAAGAAAGGCCCGATCGAATCCTTACTTTGGCCAAATCCTGACACAACACAGAGCTGAAGTGGCACAGGCTCCCCCTGGTGGCCACAGACAGTTTGTGCTTGGATCTCTTCAGCTCTTGGATCCAGAGGTCATCCACACTCCTCCTCCTGGTCGGGTGCTGACTGGGGGTGGGTGGGGTGCTCTGTGTGGTGCCCTCCGAGGTGCTCTGTCTGCTGCCCCTCCCCACGCTCTCACCCCGCCTCTGGGTGCATCACAGGGGTTAGCGGTTAGACATGGTTAGCTTGGACTTAGTCAAAGGCAGCTCTGCAATTTCACTCAAATGTAACATTACACAGTGTTGGGAAGGTTACTTTAAAATGTATTCCCCTACAGATTACAGATTACAGATTACATACCCCAAAATGTAGTTTGTAACATAATCCATTAAATTACTTAACTTGAGTAATGTAATCTGAATACTTTGGATTACTTGATATTGTCATGCTTTTTAAAATTACATGAATGTAACAACCACATCCTGCAAATTCTTTTTTGTTCTCTTCAAATTGTCTGTTGAGCCCAAGTCTCCATGAACAGACATTTGTTTGCTGTAGAGAAGCAAAGACCAGGAAATCTTAACATGAGATGTTTTATGTGTTAAAAGAAAATAAAAAGTCCAGACTTTACTTAAGCAGATTAAAAATATTATTGATAGAGAAATTATTTCTATATGAGATCACTGCTGCCTTCAATTATGTCCACTCTACTGTTAAGTGTCATATTGTTTAGACCTGGTTTAGTCCTGGTTTGAAGGACTTTCACTTTCACAGTCTTTCACTTCAAGAAGTATAATTGCAAAATAAAACCTCTTGCATAGTCCAGTGAGGTTTATTTGGTTTTCGGATAATTTATATTACTTTTTTCAGACCGAATTTGTTTCATCCCTGACAGTTTGTTCTGCTCCCCACGTTCTTCCTCAGAGTCACGTGATGTTGCTGTGACAGCAGCACCATCTGCAGTCCATCTTCCTCACGACAGTATCCCAGGTGTGTGAGAGTAACATATGAACAGAGGACAACAAACATCATTACTGGATTAAACAGGCAATCGAAATTCGGAAACATGCCCACAGGACGATAAACTGGGACGAGGGGGCTTTTTTACTCTCATGTTCCTGGGATACTGTCCTGTCCGGTGGGAAGGCAGCACCAAAACCTGTTTAAATCAGCTGACTGGACACGTCACAGCAACACCACGTGACTCTGAGGAAGAGCACAGGGAGCAGAACAAACTGTCAGGGATGAAAACAAACTCTCTCTGAAAAATGAACCTAATAACATAAAACCTCTTGCAATTCAATTACCACAATGAAAACAAGCTGCTGTTAATAGACATTGTACAGTTGTTTCTTAAAGGTCCTATTACGCAATTCTTGGAAAACACAAAAATCCTACATACTTTGTTCCACCTTGTGACACCATCATGTGGTAAAACAGGAAGCTCCCTGCTCTGTTTTTCACTTCCACACTCACTAGAATCATTTCAGTCAAGATTTGAACTTTGAAGCTACAGTTGTTGAAATGACTTTGCTCCTATATCAGAAGATGTTGGACACTCAATGACAATCTCATCTAAACTAAATTTAAAACAATATTCTTGTTTTGTTTTTTTACAGCAACAACTTAATGTACTAGTGTTTTGCTGAGTAAATCAGTTCAAGGGGCATTCTGAACTTTGAAGATGCAGAAAGCCATATGTGGATGAAACAAAACACTCCATGGATGTTTTTGATGTGAAGTAACAACATTCTTAAAATAATTTAAAGCAGGAATAAATTTTGCATAATATAGGACCTTTAACATTATAGTGTATCTTCTGCACTTCTGAAGCCAACCTCATAAAAACAGGCTTACAAGGAACAGCAGCACAAATTTGTTTCAGTAACAGCAAACAGTACCTAGAGGGCGCCACTCCCAAACATCAGATTCTGAGGCACCGCAGAGGACAGGAAAGGACTGTGTGAGAGGAGTTTTGTTCAACTTTTGACTGTGATTTATAGTTTCACTTTCACTTATATATGTCAGGAGGTTTTAGGATGACTAACTGAACCTCTTTTGTCCTGCTCAGACATTCAGGCCCCTGTCCCTCGTCCCACTGACCCAGACCATGTCCCACTTTTATAATGATGCCGCAAGGTTTACAAAGAATACACAATAATATCATGTATTAAAGTATGTACTATTCCAGCCTCTGCGCGTTACGACTGCTCAAAACTATAATTCATATGGCGATGCAGTAATTATCTAAGAGCATACATTCTGTCTTTCCCTCCACCATATTCAACAACATGTCCCTCTGTCCTAGTTGAGGTGATCACCCTGCCCTTCTAGGTTTAATAGGTTACAACTCTCTCTGTTTTCCAGACTCTCTCCTTTGTTAAGGTTAAATCAGTTAACATTAGTCAAAGAAGTCATATAAGAATCAGCAGCAGTAGCAATATTAGTTGTGTCAGTTTGTTTCAGAGCTGGGTAATACTCAGCATACTTTTACTCTTGCCTGAGTGATATTTATTTGAAGTAAGAGTACTCTTACATGAGTAAAGGATTTGATTGCTCTTCCCACTTTGAGTAAGTCTACAAGTGACAAAAGCTTTGTGTTGACAACATGAAATAATCCTTCCAACATGATTTAGTTTGTCTCATTTTTGTGATATATCTTTTCAAAATACTAGATTGTGTGTTGTGTGTTGTGTTTTGTCCTTTGTCAGTTACATTAACTTTAAATTATAAATCAGATGTTAGACCCAGGCAGTACTTCATATGTTTTTGACCACTGCTCAAGTGGTCAAGGTTTACTTACGTCACTTGAGTAAAATTTCTGGCTACTCTACCACCTCTGGTCTGTTTTTGCACTACATAGTTTTTGCAGTTCCTGTAAACTGTCTTAATGGTTTTTGTGTAAATATTAGTTGTTCCACAGACCCTGAGAATCCAGGCATCCTTACCTCTAACTGGCCGGTGGAGCCGAGGGCGTACAGGCTGATGTGAGACTGGCTGTCCACGTCCAGAGCTCCGAGGTGGGCTCCCACAGGGCTGCTCGAGGGCTTCACGCTCTTAGGCCTCTCTGGAGCGTCCAACAGTCCATCTACACTGACCGCCTGCCCCAGCCCCCCAGAAGAGCCTGCCCGGGGGGAGCAGGGGGGGTACCGGAAGGCTCTGCGCTGGGCTGTGGGCCGGGGGCTGTTTGGTTTAGGGCTCATGGGCCGCACGGGGCTCTCTGTGGGGGCCTCTGGAGCAGCCGGATGCACTCTGCTCCACAAAGGCAAATGCTGATAGGTAGGAATGGAGTGTGAGGCCGGGCTGGTGGGCGTGGACTGGGGCCATGGTGACACCTCTGGTGTACCAGCCTGCACACACCTCCGCCTCTGCCCCTCCGACAGGCAACCCTGAGGGACCTCCGTGGCAGACGGCACCCCGCGTTTGGAGATGGGGTCCGTGTGGCAGACCCTCTCCAGCCCTGTGTTGGTCTGCTCCCCAGCACCACCAGTTTCCATAGTGGCACCGTTGGGCACAGACAGGGTCCTTTTGAGCCCCTCCGCCTTCTTCAGCCTCCTCCAGGGCTGTTTCACCTCCACTCCCTCCCCTTCCCCTGAGTCACTGCCCAGCTCCACGTTCTCCTTGTCACTGCTCCGTGCCTCGAACAGGCTGGAGAGGGAGCGGTGGGCTTGGGCAAACCGCATACGCAGGTTTAGGCTCTCGTTGACCTTTGACCTCTTACTGGGTTGTCCATTGGGCACCTGAGACCGCCTAAGCAGAGGAGAGCCATGGTTGTTTTCCAAGGCTGTTTGTAAAGATGAATCTATAGTTCCAGAATTCTCTTTGACACATTCTTTACCATTTTCACCAAAAACATCATCACTTGAATGGTCTGAAAGTTGAACCCCCTCAGAAGACTCCTCGTTGATGCTTCCTTTTGAGTTCTTGCCTTTTTTGAACGATGGAATCTTGGAGAAAACGGAAAACCGAGATTGGATTTTACTTTTCTTGTGATGTTTGTCGAGTCGGACGTCAAGATCATCACTGCTAGCCGAAAACACATCACAAACCGTCACAGGCCTACAGTGTTTTTGGCTGTAAGTCCGGAGTAGCGGTTGTGGTTCCTCGGTGAAGCTGGAATCTTGCTCGTGATCTTGGGTCTCTGCTGGCTGCATCGCTAACTCTTTTGCCAGGCTGCCCATAAGTTGCTCCGTTTCCAGAATAGGTTCCAGACTGGTGACGGCGAGGAGGCTTCCTTCGGGATGAGAAAACCGGAGAACCCTCAACTCTGGATGATCCGAGCACAACTTGACGCAATGCCCATTTTGGCACTCAGATTTCGGCCCCAATGGTACATCGTGACAGGTCAATCTGCATCCTGTGGACACTTTGCTATACTGGTTTTTGGACTCCAGTTTCAGAACTCCTGAGTTGTTGTTGTGTCTGAGATTGAAGCAGGTAAAGTTTGGGATGTTGTGGGCGTTAAGCTCGCATAACCATTTATTTGATTATCATTGCTGCAATTGGAGTTATGTTCTATAATATTAGCAGTTAGCTTGGATTTCTCAATATCGTTGCATGTTGTTGGGGTGCCAGTTTGTTTGATGTTTGGAATGACATTTGTGCTAATTTTGGGACTAGGAATCCTCTCTTGTGTTTCATTAAATATAGTAGCAGGTTTTAGCAAGTTACATGGGAAGTTGCCACTGCTGTTATGATGGATCACATCTGAATTCAAACTAGTAGGCAAAACAATAGTGTCTGCCTCTTGCTCTGAGTTTGTGAGTTCTAATACGTTCTCTTCTAACACATTCAAGTTTTCTTCTGTAGAACTGTTCAAGTCTGAAACCAAACTGCTGTTGGAAGTCAACTGAGTGTTAAAATCTTCCTCTACCTGTTGGCATCTTCTGAAATTCTCAAATTCAATAACATTTTCTGCATCTATCACAAAATTGTGGGTGTCTGAATTATAGATTTGATCACAACTAGTTGGACTTTCAATTTCTTGACCAAAATTCTCAAATTGTAATTCTGTATTGTGGTTTGTTAAATTGTTAAGAAATTCCACTTTGTGGTAATTTTCCAACAACTTTTCTGTGACACTGCTGCTACTGTTGCTCGGACTGTCCGACGCCTCCACCTCATTGTCTATAAGATAATCATTTAAAAGAGTGTCAACAATATTATTCTGTGGAAATTTCTCAGACTCTACCTGATCTGAACCGCTACGAGCTAGTCTCCCCTCCCTTGCCCTTGTGAATGAAATGCCCTGCGCAAACGTAATGGAAGAGGCGATCTCATTGACGGTCCCCGGTCTCTTGCTCCTCTCGGTTACACCCCCGCCATCCGACACCGGGGCCCCGTCCCGCAGTGGCTTTGTTCCAGGAGGACAGACCTGCGGGGGACTCTGTGACACCTGTCCGCAGGGGACTCCCTTCCTCTGAACTGGGGAGCGGTGAACATCCACTGTACGCCCTGATGCGCCAATGTCGAGATCAGGTTTCTTTGCTGGTGTTGTGTCATCTGCCTTAGAGACACTTGCAACAATGTTTTTGGAGTCAGTGCATTCTAGGCCAGCATCTTTTGCGTGTTTTGTATAGCTGGGATTTGGAAGTGCTAAAAGTGCTAAGCTATCTTCGTGCACTTCGTAGTTTGTTTTGAGGCAACTGGGCTGTGTCTCATCCTGGAAGAACTCAACGTCTATGGAGAATGCGTCTGGAGATTGAACTAGTGTAGCAGTGTTGGTTTTAGGATCAGTTTTGTCAGTGAAGTCAAAGCCTGGTGAACGTAAGCTGTTTCTGGTCTCTTGGAGGTGAACTGTGGATGGTTCTATCTCCACAGAGCAGAGATCAGCAGCTCTCAGGGACAGCTCAGGGTCCACATCCGGGGTTCGTCTCCTCTTGCAGCCGCTGTGCTCCGTCTCGCTGGCCTCTCGGCAGTGGAGGTAGTCCCTGGCGGTGACAGACTCCCTCTTGCGGGGTTTGTTCAAACAGGGGCTGTAGCTGAGGTAAGGCGGGGGGTCTATGGTGGCCAGGTGGGCCCCCTCGTCAGAGCCCCTCCTCCGGCCTCGCTCTGCACAGTCAGCCCCCAGGACCCCCGCCTCCACAGACAGGCTGGAACACAGGCGAACGGAGCCCTCCAGCGACTGCTGCGCCTGGGGACACAGAGGAGAGAGTTAATGCAAATGTTCACACTTTTTATTTTATTTAATTTTTTATTTTCAAATTTAATTTACTGTCATTTAACTGCCTCTCAAACAGAAAACACTCTATTCCACTTTGTGATGTCATATAATACAGGAATACAGGAAGTGCGCCATACACAAACTCCTTACACCTTTATTAGAATCATTTGGATAATTTCAGCCCTGGAATTCCTCAATCTCTACTGAACAAAAGGTAAAATGTAACTGTTAATTTGATAACTACCACTATGTGACATCACAAGGTGGAGCTATGAAAATATACTAGACTAATAATAATAAAGGGTTAATATGTGTGTGTAAAATCCCTCAGTCATCAATTTGTCAATGTGTTCAGTTCAGAACTGAAGAAGCAGCTTGGACGATCTGCAAAATGTATTCAATCAAATAAACTTTTGTCTAGCTGACAAATTGAATTTTGTCGTTAATAAGTGTGAACGAATCAAAACACAACTCCAGGTCTGGTTTTGATGAGGTAACAACATTCTAACATGACTTAAAGCTCACAAGAGTCCATTTGCACAGCCACACTCCTCATTGTGTTAACACAAAAACAGAATACACTGTTCCATGAATGATCAAGTGCAAAATATTTCCAAGTGTTTGCATGTGAGCAGTGATTACACAACAGTGCTCTATTATAGCAGCCAATGTAGTGTGTTATACCCATAGAATTACACTACTGTGAGGATTTCTACTGTACATACTTGTGCTCCAAACACTTCCTTTTATTCCACACTAATACTGGATGTAATGTAAAAAGTAAGACAGTGAATGCCCCGTTTCTATGTAAATGCTGCTGTTAACTTACCTATATGTTTCTTAACTCACAGCTAAATGTTTCTTCTTTAGCAACACAATTTAACAATATTTTTCATATAATGTCTTGATTTTAAAAAATCATTTAGTTCCAAAGTACATTGATTCCTCCATATTTCAGACTGGAATCAGAGGCTGCTTCATTACACAAGTCTGAAACTCTTCAAATGTCAGTGTAACATTATATCTCACTAGACAACTGACAATTTGTCACTATTCTAATTCATGGAAATGGCCAGTCTCTACAGAACTAAAAGTAAAAGGAGCTGTTAACATGGAAACTACTACAGCATGACATCACAAGGTGGAACAGAGCATTTTGAGCTTTGGAAATACAGATTCTCATAATAAAGGTAAACATGTGCGAATGAAGCAAAACACAAGTCCAGGTCTGTTTCTGAGGAGGGAACAGCAGTAGAACTTGGCTTCAAGCTCACGAGAGTCAATTTAACATAATGTAGTACTATTTAGCTTTGTGATGGTAATACTTCAACCCATATTACATAACTTGTTTTCATCCTCTCAGCAGAGTGCAGTCACTTCACCGAGTGGAGGGTAACAGTGATTCAGTTGTTTAGATCACTGTTACATACACTGAGGTAAGATATCTACGAGATGTTGAGATGTTGATACTGATATTTGTAAGTATAATGTGTATAATGACAAAGCCCCTTTACCAATCTGTAGTGTTTCATATGATAAAGAACATTCTGCTCCTCACATCTGAACTTGATCTTGTTCTGTAGTTACTTGAGGGATAATAAATAGTACCTAAACTACTCCCTAAATAGCTAAATAAAACCTTTGGAACAGTTTTTTTTTTTGTTTGTTTAAAGGAAATAAATGGTGTTTTCACTCTCTGCACTGCTATTGGCTGATATCGGATATCGGTAGATAGTAGTAGATTAGCATTGAAATCGGTATCAGAACTGAAAAAGCCAGCAGGTGCATGTTTATATACCTTATTTGTGTAGATGACAGTATTCCTCCACTGCTAAAGACTGAGACACACACACACTGGTGACTACTCACTCGGAGGTGGCTCCATGCTGCGGCAGCGTGCAGCAGCAGACTGTAGACCTGAGCTGACAGCCAGCTCAGCACGGCCCCCATGGTCACCCAGGGGCCCAGGCTCACAGGCATGCCCCTACACGCTGCTCCATCCTGGGCTACACTCCTCCAGCTCTCCCTGCTCTCCCCCTCCTCCTCCTCCTCACCTCCTCTCTGCTCCTGCCCATCTCTCCTCAAAAACGTTTACAGCCGACATAAAACAAGTGTCAATTAACTGTGCTGGCTAGTTGTGGGAGCATGTTAGCATCCCTGGTTCTAATCTAGGTTTAAAACAGCATGTCCTCACTGATCTCTGCTCCACAGGACCAGCACAGACTATAAATAACTCGGGCTGTCAGTGGCCAGCACAGGGCCATGACACTTAACCTGCAGTGTGATGGACAACACCTTGGCTGGGTCACTGCTCACTATGGGTTGTTTGGTTTTCCTTTTAGTTCAGTTATGTAAAGTTTTATACATTTATTTGTTTGTACTTCAAGCTATTATTGCTTTGCCTTGGCTGTTCCACAGTACGGCATTAAAGAAAAATAGAACTAGTTCATTTTAAACAGTTTGCAGTCCTCCAAACTTATTCCTCATGTACCTTATGCATTCAGAGCATCCTAATTTAGGGTGATCAGATTTTCATAATCAAAAACTGGGACATCTTTGGTTTGTGGTGGCTGATAATAATAAAAATTGTGAAACAAGTGTGTAATTAAGGAAAACTGTTATGCAGAGACCATTCATGACTAACATGTGTGTGTGTGTTTTAGTCCATTTTCAGCAGCTTTTCTGTCTCTTTTTTCCCTAAACAAACAGTTTATGCCTGTCTTTACTCTTGGCAGGTATTAAATTGGTCCAAAATAGGGACACCTAGGACATTTCTTGTATAAAACTGGGACAAATCACTGGTTTTCGATAAGTCCACTGGGACAGGGGGCACAGGGCTCAAAACTGGGACTGTCCCACATAAACAGGGACGTCTAGTTGTAGGGGTGGGTGATATCTCAATATTTTAATTATATCAAGATATTTTTTAAACACGATATTGATTCTGAAATATCATATATATCGATATAATGTTTATATATGCGCTCGCTCACCCACATTTGACATTATAATGTCAAACGGGCTGATGTAATGGATGTAGTTCTATAGTGGTTATGGTTAATATGCTGTAAAGTTTAGTAACATAAAGTTTATTTATGCAGAAAGTTTTGATTAATAATCTGTTGCAGTGTAGAACTTGTATTGGTATTTGGAATCGGGTTTGATCTGTAGTGGATTGTGGGATACCCCATGGCTCCTTACACTGATGAGGAACATGGATCTATTAAAATAAGGAACCTTCCGAGGTTCTTGACCTTGTGGAAAATATCATATTTGTTTTTGCAGTAGTTTTGGGGGGGATTATTTTTCTTGTACAAATATTGAGATATAGCTAAATATATTGCAATATATATTTTTGCTTCATATCGCCCAGCCCTATCTGGTCACCCTATCCTAATTGTTCACCATGATGAGTTTATAATTTGACAACTTTCAGACACCAGAGTATAGTTTTAATGCCATGGTAAAGCTAACAACATCTCACGCATTTCATGATTATTACACTGATAATTGGAGGAGCTAGCGCACTAGCCGCTGTGTTCCATATAGGACGTGATCTTGGATGCACTTCTTGTTCCATTTCTGCTGTCAGACTCGTCATTTTGGTCTTAAAATATTTTTATTAACCCACTGCACATGATCCTGATGTTTTTATTTCACTTAACAACAGACAAATCTGCATATACAATATATCTGAAGTGAGGGAGTTTGCTCACGGTAAAACGAGCCTTTAAACCTTTATATCTCACATTCAGTTACAGGTGGTAATAAATCATTAAATACATTGAAAAACCTGCATTCTTACTCTGAGTGGAGTGACCTCTCAATATACAGTATCTGACCTGGCCTGATGGAGTTATGTAATTTTAATCCAACTGTGGAACACTCCAGGCAAAGCATTAACATCTCCATGGAGACAAGACAAGCAGGTGGAGGACCTTCCATCGTTCAACTGTGCCTCTTTCATTCAGAGCGGATGATGCTGGAAATCTTCCTGTCATTGCACTGTGACTGGAGCAGGCAGCGCTGGTCAAGTGTTTTACTTTAAGGCACAATTGAGAGGTTCAGATTTAAACTGAGATCCATGTGGATGGAAGAAAATATTGAGCCACTGCAGCTTTTAAATACTAAAAATCCAATTGTCTGATGATGAACTAAGAATTATTTGTTTCCACATTTGATCAGTAAACATGCTTGTTCATTTTAAAACAGAAGACAAAATGATCCTTGCATTTGCACTGAACTCTTCTACCTCTAATGGTCTATAAAACATGAATGCCGGTACGATTCCGGGCCTGGCCAAAGAGCACTTCAGCAGAGTAAATAGGAAGAATGGTGTGGGCATGAGTCCAAGAGCCTGCCTTTGAATAGCTGCTGCCCGGAGCTGTGGCTGGAGCAAACATGTGCAGATCTCCAGATGAAGTGGACTCTGTTGTGTGTCTGTGGAGGCGCTGAGGAGCCTTTGTCACAGACATGTTAGCAACCACAGTTAGATACTCCAGCACATTAGCAAAGACAAAGCCCAGCCAAGAGAATGAGCTCAAGTGATCTCCTCTTCAGAACATGTCCAGCTCACATAAGTCTGCACTGTTCACAAGGTCTGCCAACTAGTGTCCATGGAGAGTTTAATGCTTTGCCTGGAATGTTCCACACTACAGCATTAAACTTATTGATCTTCATGGAGACAAGCAGGTGACACCACCAGGCCAAGTTACAGGTCAGAGCTGTGGAGAGGCGAGCATGCTAACAATAACAATAACATTTTTTTTTTGCCTTTTTATTTCAATAAAACATCAGTGATGAATAACATGCAGGACAGGTACAGTAAGGGCATCAAACCGTGGCACACAAAATTCCACTGTTATCAGTTGGAGTGCATAGGCCACACCAGTTTAAATACAGCTAAAAACATTAGAGTGGAGGAGTGCCTCAAGCGGAGGAGTTCAAGTATCTCAGGGTCTTGTTCACGAGTGAGGGGAGGATGCAGTGTGAGATTGACAGGTGGATCGGTGCAGTGTTGGCAGTGATCCAGTCGCTGTATCGGACCGCTGTGGTGAAGAAGCTCTCGATTTACCGGTCAGTCTTCTTTCCTTCCCTCACCTATGGTCATGAGCTCTGGGTAATGACCAAAAGGACGAGATCGTGGATACAAACAGTGGAATTGAGTTTCCTCCACAGGGTGGCTGGGCACTCCCTTAGAGATAGGGTGAGGAGCTCAGTCACACAGGAGGAGCTCTGAGTAGAGCCGCTGCTCCTCCACGTCAAGAGGAGCAGCTGAGGCTCGGGCATCTGTTCCAGATGCCTCCTGGACGCCTCCCACAGGAGGTGTTCCAGGCATGTCCCACCAGGAGGAGGCCCAAAGGAAAACCCAGGACATGCTGAAGGGATTATGTCTCTTGGCTGGCCAGAGAATGTCATGGGGTCCCCCCAGAGGAGCTGGAGGATGTGTCTGGGGTGAAGGAAGTCTGGGAGTTCTTGCTTAGACCCAATAAGTAGAAAATGGATGGATGGTATTAGTGGCGAGATAATCATAATATATGCTTTTTAAATAAGGTCATTTGAGTGCTAAAATTATTTAGTGAAGGTAAGAACATTAAAAGCAGGTTTGTTCGGATTGGGAAACATCAGAGCTGTATGAGCTGTCGTCCAATCAAAGTGCATCTTCTTTAATCTTCAGCTCCATTCACATGTTTTTTTTGTCTTCTGCTAATTAGCATCGTGTTAAAGCAGCTTAAAGGATCACCTGCTGACACATCAGTGCTACAGGAAGTTCAACATCTCTCTCAGCCAATCACATAGATAAGCTCTAGCACAGCCAATCATGTAGAAGCTCCGTCTCGGCCAATCACAGACAAGCTCTGCCTACTCATTCAAGATGTACACTGGAGTCAGGCAAATGATTCCTTTGTTTTTATTCCATAGATAGAACATTAATAGTGATGGTGACAGAGAACCCATGAATATAACAGGGTTGAAATATCAATAATAATTCTATGCTGTGTACAGTCTCAGAAAAAAGAAAAGAAAAATGTATTACCTAGAAAAATTAACAATATGACTCCACCTTCTGGTCTTCTGAAGTGGTGCTATGTGATATGATAAATAAAAAAACATATAGTCTATATCCTTTTTTTTTGTATTAATGATCATTGGAGTCAATATAATCAATTCACGTGTTTTTGCTGTTTAATATATATACAAATATAACTGTATAAATTAACTCTAGGGTTGTCATAATCAATTCTAAAATTAGTATTAAAACTAGATCCTTATTTGAGCAGGTATCAAAATTAAAAAGTCCCATTGATCTTAAGCTGTATCAGAACAAGTATAAGAGCACGTAGACTAGTATACACCCCTGGAGCACTGAGGGATCACACACATATTAAAACTGGACTAACTGTTTTCATTGTTTGAATAATTGGACTAAACTGGCTCTATTCTGAAATGCTATTGATTCGTTACTTCAACATGATAAAATAATCATTAGTTCTTTTAAAGGCCCTGTGGTTACGTCATTCACTGAAGATTTAGAAGCTGTAAAAACATAAGACAAGCATAGGCAAAGAGAGTGTCAGGCTAATTTATGTATGTGCAGATGTGATTATGATTTAAATATTATGAACGTGATGATTTAGGATTCTACATGTACAGGCAGATGACAGGCCACTGTTTAACACCAAACTATTGTATATTACCAGAGAAAGCACATGGTCTGAACTGTTGTTAGTAATTTCTAAATTTAATTCACCAAGGATTCAAACAGTGACCCTGTCATGTGGGTAGAGTAGCCAAAAAATAACCTCAAGTAAGAGTAAAGCTACAAAGAAATGTCTGAAGTAAGAGTTGGTGTTGTCATGGTATTAAAATTTCAAAACTCTGTGTCTAAGGAAGACTAGACTCGATACCCTACACCGTTTCCAAAACCACAATAATTAAATAGACAATAGAATGTGATTTTCCACATTAAATGGTAGAACTTTCTTTTCTTCATATGTGTGTAATCGTCAGAGGTGCAGCAGGTTCACAGTGGGTCATAGTGGTTCATGTGTGTGTACTAGTCTATGTGCTCTTCTATTTGTTCTGATACAGATCAAAGTCATTCTAAAGCTGTTCAGGAAAGGATAATTTCTGTCCTGTCAATGTGATTTTTTAGGATCAATACCTGTTAAAATAATTATCTATTTTCGATACTAGGGTTTCGATACTTTTGAACCTATCTAAAGCATTGGCATTATCAGGTGGGTACAGTAGTTACAAAATGTACCTAACGTTAAACGTACAACGTAGTGATCCAAGAAGTTAGTAAGAGTACACATTTACCTGAGGAAACTACTACTCAAGTACAACTAACAGTAAGAGAACTGTCAGGAAGTAATATTTGATTCTTAATCTGAAGTTAATGTAATGGAAGCACAAAACATGAAATAATGCTAGAACTCTGCTATTTTCAAAGGATAAAACAAATGAGACAAACTAAATCCCACAAATGTTCAAATCATTTCATATTGTCAACATCAAGCTTTTGTCAATTGTAGAAAAAGAAAAAAAAGAGTATAAGGATTACTAGAAAAGTACTTTGAAAAGCACAATTTCTTTAAAAAAAAGTTACTCAAGCAAATGTAACTGAGTAAATGTAATATTGTACAACTGAGCACTAGCCACCTCTGAACTGTGACTACAGAAACTAAATGACTAAAAGCGTGTGGTACTGTATACTTCAGATGTGTAAATTGTACGTGATATAGAAACCACAGAGGTTCACAATAGAGAGAGAGTATAGTGGAGCTGCCTGTTCTTCAGCCTGAGTCCCAGCCCACACTCAGCTCGGGGAGAATGCACCCGTGGGTGCTGTGCAGAGCCACTCTCACAGGTCAGAGCCCGGGGGACAGGGGCCTATTGTGTCACAACCAGAGCAGTGAGCCCAGTGGATACTGAAGAAATGTAAACCACAACACGCACTCACATCTACTGCAGCATCACAGGGCCATAGTGGTTTGGATTAGCTCTTCATACTAGTGTTCCATTGGTTAAGAAGTGTCTGCACTGTCACACTATTGGTCCATATCTATCAACACTATCACACTATTGGTCAGTGCTGTCAGCACTATCACACTATTGGTATATAATGTCAACACTATCACACTATTGGTCTACACTGTCAATAGTATCACACTACTGGTCCATATCTGTCAACACTATCACACCATTGGTCTATAATGTCAACACTATCACACCATTGGTTCATAATGTCAACACTATCACACTATTGGTCAGTGCTGTCAACAGTATCACACTATTGGTCCATAATGTCAACACTATCACACTATTGGTACATAATGTCAACACTATAACACTATTGGTCTTCACTGTCAACACTATCACACTATTGGTCCATAATGTCAACACTATCACACCGCTGGTTCACAGTGTGCTACCAGTCCATAGCTGGCAGAGCTGTTACCCCATTAGTCCAAATTTGTCAGTGCTGTCACACCAGCAGTCGATAAATGTCAATGCTCTTGCACTCTTGGTCCATAACTCTCAGTACTGTTACCCCATTGGTCCACTGTCAACACTGTCATGCAGTTGATGTCAAGAAGTGACACAGCCACAGTGGAACTAATGAATGAATCTACAGACTCCGCCCACATTCAAATGGTTAAATACTGCTCTTATTGTGAGTTAGACCTTCTGAGTGACCCTAACCAAATCCAAACATTCCTCAAACAGTATATCTGAACAATTTTCTAACCTACCTGGTGCAGTGGTCAAAGCTGATGCAGATCTCTGTGTCTGAGCTGTGTTCTCTCCTCACCGCCCCTCAGACCCCTCCTCTCCCCCTGCCGGACCCCCAGACCTCCGGCCCCTCCCTGCCTCTCTGCCTGCCTGTCTGCCCCACTCTCTGCTGCTGCGACAGGCTGAGTGTGATGTGAGCTCCGGCCGGTCCCCTGGGTCTAACCTGATCCCTCTGTGAGTGCGCTGGAGGGCTGGGAGACAGTGGAGTGAGCTGGAGGGATTGGAGATGGTGGAGCCTCTCTGGATGCTCACACCGCTGCACTGGGCACAAAGGAATTCCACACAAAAGACAAGCTACAAGTCCTCTGAGTTTAACCAGACAATCATTGGGTCATTATCTGTAAACATGAATTCCTTCTCTTTAGGTATTTCATGTTTAATAACTTGTAATAACTTCCATCATTTTAATACATCTGCTAGGTAGTCAAAAGTATTAAAAATCAGATATTAATCGATACTAAAACTTTAAACTAGATGTGCAATTGAGTATTTTTATGAGTAGAAATGATCTTGAGCTGTATCAGAACAAGTAAAAGAGCACATAGACTTGTATACGCCCATGTAAAAAATGCAAAATTGACTCTTGTGGCATGTTAGAATGTTGTTACCTCATCTAAACCATACCTGGAGTTTTTTTTTTTTTTTTTTTTATATTAACACATTTGAGTAATGCTTTGTTATTAGTCTGTCTACATCCCCAAAGCTCAAATGCTCTGTTCCACCTTGTGATGTCATGTAGTGATAGCTTTGTTCAGTAGAGAGAAACAATTCCAGGACTGAAATCATCCAAATGATTCTAGTGAAGGTGTGTGGAGTTTAAAAACACACTGGAGTGTATGCAGTATGCAGAAATATGCAGGGTTTGTGTGTTAAACATG